>NC_053025.1:565521106-565724054 GCF_003073215.2 Triticum urartu
CTTCTCTCTGATATTTTCCCTGAAACCAAATATATAGAGTTGGAGTTGAGGTCGGAGGAGCTCCAGGGGGCCCACGAGGCAGGGGGCGCGCTCTAGGGGGGCAGGCGCGCCCCCACCCTCGTGGACAGGTGGTGGGCCCCTGGTCTTCACCTTTTGTAAGGATTTTTTTATTATTTCCGAATAGATGTTCTGTGAAGTTTCAGGTCATTCCGAGAACTTTTGTTTCTACACATAAATAACACCATGGCAATTCTGCTGAAAACAGCGTCAGTCCGGGTTAGTTCCATTCAAATCATGCAAGTTAGAGTCCAATTCAAGGGAAAAAGTGTTTGGAAAAGTAGATACGACGGAGACGTATCACTCGACAGCAATTTGTTCACCCACCCTAGATTACGATATTGTCGGAGTAATGGGCCACGGGTAGGCTAACCCGAGGCCCCGAACCTTTCAAGACATCGGGGCTGACTGCGCCCCTCAAGACGCCAGGATGAAGAGCCGCCTTCTGGAGGCCGGCTGAAGGAACAGTCGACTACCCGCATGCGGCCGAGTCCTAGAGGCGAGGTCAAGACCGGCCGACTCCCACCTGGCGGCTTCCAGAGAAGCCGGCCACGGGGAGTCGGCCCACGGCACCAACGAAGCCCATGCCCTCATCAAGGGTGATGGGACGGGGAGTGGCGACAGTGAAGCCCACTCCCTCCCCTTTCCAGGGGATGGCTAGGCCACAGTGCGCCGTACCAACGGAGATCTCCGTCTGGCGCGACACTGTTGCTATGCCATCCCTGACATCAGCAATAGTGGGCGGAGTCCTGCACCCACGACGGCCTGTCAGTACGGTCCACGGATGACGGGCCCTACCGGCCAGCGAGAGTCCACAAGACGGCAAGAGCGCCACTAGTCGGACCCGTAGGGAGCCGACCCCCGGGAGTCGGCCAGCCCCTCCTGCGGGTCCCCCACGCCATTAACTAGACGAGACAGAGAGTGGCTATAGTGATCACCCGCCAGACGGCGGGGCTGTAGCCATGACCCCATGACCAAGCCTGCATCATTAGAAGCACGGCTACAGTAATCAGCAGCCGGCAAGACCCGCAAGCGGCGGGTACGGCCTGTCGGTTCCGTACCGGACTAGTCGGCGGGGCCCACCAGTCGGCGGGCCCCAGCAGTCGGCAGAAAGGCCGGCAGGCGAAGAGACTGACGGCTGGGCCCTGCGCCCAGTCAGTTTACCATTGTACCCCTGGGGGGTAGGCCTATATAAACCCCCCAGGGCACCCATGCAAAGGGTCCCGCCCATTAGAACTATACCAGATCATAGAGGGAGGAGAGAGCTAGCCCTACCTTCTCCTACCTCTAGCATACAGCTCGAGGAGCGCCCTTGTACTCACTTTGCCTTAGTGATCATGCGGAGACCCTGCAGAGTAGGACTAGGGGTGTTATCTCCTAGGAGAGCCCCGAACCTAGGTAAAGTATGCCGGCGTTTGTGTCTACGCCTCATCCCGCTTCCGGGCACCGGCGAAGTTCTACTCGCTCCCACCATGATAAGCCATCCATTGGCATATGTCACACCCAACCCCCGACATTTGGCGCCCACCATGGGGCCAGGTGCACCGTCGTCCGGAGACCTGTTCTGGACGGGAACCCTTTTCCTCCCCGGCGAGCGCAGCCAGCCCGACATGCCAGACGGAGTCTGCGCCGACGCGCTGCATGGCGCTGAAATCGCCTGCGCGGCTAGTTGCCTCGCCGATCTTGTCGGCGGGGTCCGCCTCTCCGACGAGCCCGCATCTAACACGGGCACAGGCAGCCCCGAGAGCCTCCTCGCGGGCCTCCTCGATAAACTCCACGTCGCCAGTGAGCCAGCTGGGGACTTGGAGTCCGTAGGCTCCACCGATCTGATGTTGGTCGACTCCAACACCGCGTCGCTTGACACATTCCCCACGAACGTGGTGGTCTATGACGAGCCGCTCCCTTGCGCGGAGAGCGGCGGAAGCACCATCACGGAAGTGCTTGTCATTAGTCATGGCGAGCACTCCGGCGGGGGTGATTATGACCCGCTCAGCGCGGCGCTGGAAGACCTGGCAGCGCCCATTCCCGAAGACACCGACGCCGAGACGCTGGAGGCACGCCGCCTTCAGCTAGTCGAAGGCGCCAAGAAGCTGGCAGCATGAGACGCCTATCAGAGGCCTACCAATGTGAGATGGTCGGCGCTGTGGCCGGCACGCCGGCTCCAGCTGGACCTAGCCGCCTTGGCACGGTCCAGCAGTGCGGCGTGGCCATCGCCAACCTGTTCGGGGCAAATCGCCCCGTTTACGCCACGCCTGCGGAGAACATCCGAGCCGCCCAGGCGGCGGCGGATGAGCTAGACAAATTCGAGGGCGAAGAACGTCGCTTGATGACGGAGCGCGTCCAGCGACCCCTTGACGCGGCTGTGGAGCAGAACGAGGCCGGCTGCCGCACTGATGTGCCGCACCGGCAGAATGACGACCTGCCTCCCCGCTGAGACCAAGGCACGACATCTCGGACGCTGACTGGTGGCATCCGTGGAAGAAAGGACAAGGAGCCGGCTGCCAGCCACAGTCGGACTCGCATCACCATAGAACGTGACCAAGACGGCCGCCCAAGAGCAGTGGAACGATGGGACGACTGTCCGTCTCCTCCCCCTCGTAGGGAAAGGCGAGTCTCCATGCCGCCTGTTGATCACCTGATGCTCGACGACCGCCTTGGCCGCAGAGAGGGAGTCGGAGAGAATGACGCCCGCCACCGGATCGACCGTCTCCACCGATCCCTGGCGCTTGAAGAAGAAGAAGAGTTGGGTCCACCGTGTTTCGGCCCTCGCATTCGAGACGAGCCCTTCCCCAAAGGGTTCACGCTCCCAAGAGACACACCCAAATACACGGGCTCCGTGAAGCCGGAAGATTGGCTAGTTGACTACTCCACGGCCGTCAGCATAGGCAACGGCAAAAAGCGTGTTGCCGTGAAGTACGTTCCGCTCATGCTCCAGGGCACGGCCCGGACATGGCTGAACAACTTGAAGCCCCGCAGCATCAACAGTTGGGTTGACTTCACCGACGCCTTCGTCTGCAACTTCACCAGCACGTACAAGCGGCCACCCAAACCTCGCCAGCTCTCCTTGTGCGTGCAAGGCCCCAACGAGTCAACTCGCGACTACCTCACGCACTGGGCCGAGCTCCGCAACTCCTGCGAGGGCGTGCACGAGGTGCAGGCCATTGAGTACTTCACTGCAGGATGTCGAGAGGGCACCCTCCTCAAGCACAGGCTTCTCTGCGATGAGCCGGAGACCCTCGACGAGCTGCTGATCATAGCAGACAAATATGCCACGGCCGACTCCTCCATGAAGACAGAGATCCAAGTTAGTGCGACAGGCAAGGTGGCTCCTAAGGTCCTCGAACCCCGGCTGGTGACACTAGTCGGCGTCAACAGCAGAGCGACCACAAGCGCAAAGCCCCACAGCCGGCTTCCACCAGCCGGCAGGTGGCAACAGTCGAAGACCAGCAGCCGGAAGGGCAGCCCCCGCCCAAACGTCAGAAGGGCGGCAAGCCCAACTGGCAGCCGGCTTTCTCATATGAGCAGACTTTGGATGGACCCTGCAAATTCCATACTGGCGCGAAGCCGTCCAACCACACCACTCGGAAGTGCCACTGGCTCACCAGGATCGCCAAGGGAGACGGCCTTTTGCCTCCCCCACCTGCTGGGCAGCTGCCTCCTCCTCTGCCCCAGCAGCCGGCGGTCAGACCAGTCGGCGCGATATAAGACGAGTCTCCAGAAGAGCATGGAACCTATGTCGTGTTCACCAGCGTGGCCGATGATCGACGCAGCAGGCGGCTGCAGGAGCAAGAGGTGAATGCAGTAGCATCTGAGACACCAAAGTTCATGCATTGGTCTGAGAAGCCCATCAGCTGGAGCAGAGCTGACCACCCGGAAGTAATGCCCAAATTTGGCTCCTATGCCTTGGTTTTGGACGCCACCTTTGCCATGGACAAGCAAGCTGCTCGCTTCTCCAGAGTCCTGATAGATGGCGGCAACAACATCAACATCCTGTACAAGGATACCGTCGACAAATTAGGAATCAGACAGAGGCAGCTTCAGTCCAGCCGGACAGTGTTGCATGGCATAGTTCCTGGCCTTTCCTGCTCACCAATCGGCAAGATTCTGATTGACGTCCTCTTTGGAGACAAAGATCATTTCTGCCAAGAGTCAATTTGGTTTGAGGTGGTGGACCTTGCGAGCCCATACCACGCGTTACTTGGCCGGCCTGCCCTGGCCAAGTTCATGGCTGTCCCCCACTATGCCTACCTCAAGATGAAGATGCCGAGTTCCAAGGGGATTCTGACCATAACTGGCAACTACAAGAAGTCGTCTGCCTGCGCAGCAGAGAGTAGTCGGCTGGACGAGTCCCTCGTGATCGCAGTTGAGAAGCGGCTCCTTGACCGGGTTGTGGCGATGGCAAGCAAGCAGCCAGAGATGTCGCCCGATCCCAAGGAGTTGGAAGCTGAAGGATCGTTCAAGCCGGCCAAAGAAACGAAGAAGATACCCTTGGATCCAGAGCACCCGAAGAGGTACGCTGTCGTAGGTGCAAACCTCGACAGCAAATAGCAAGGCGAGCTCGTTAATTTCCTCCGTGAGAATAGGGACATCTTCGCATGGTCCCCCAAAGACATGCCAGGTGTCCCGACGGATTTCGCCGAGCACAAATTACATGTCCGGTCCGATGCCAACCTAGTCAGGCAGCCCTTGTGCCGCTTGTCAGAAGAGAAGAGTTGTTGGAGAAGAGATAGCCCGGCTGCTGGTAGCCGGCTTCATCATGGAGGTGTTCTTTCCAGAATGGCTTGCCAACCCGGTCTAGTGTCACAGCCCTAGAATATCTGAGTGTAATAGTTGCATTAGTGAGCCTGCATCATGTTTATATTTCAAGGAAATTGAAATGAGGAATATTCAAAGCCTCAGAAATTATCTTAAAAGAAGGGCAAGAACCCTTTAAATTGCATTTAGTGATTCCAAATTGCCTTAAAAATAGTGTTGAGAATTTGGGCAAGGGTTATATACCAAACCAAAATTTTGGAACATTTTTAAGGGATTATTTGGTCTCTGAATTTAAAACAATATTCTATTTGAATTTGAAAATATATTCAAATATATATGGGATAAGTTTTCAAATGCTCTGTGATAATTTATGTGCCTCTGGAAAAGTCCATGAGGCAACATAAATATACTCAGAGGATGTTCTGGCATTGTTTGAATTTTGTTTGAATTCAAAACAGTGGCAAAGGATTAAATAAAAGAAAATATAAGGAATATAAAACAGAACAGAACTTACCTCTAGCAGCAGCCCACCTGAGCCGGCCCATCAGGTGGCCCAGCCCACCACCGCAACCCCCTCTCTCGTCTTCCTCCCCGTGCCAGTAGACAGGGCGCGTGCTCGTCGCGCGCGCGCCAGCTCATGCCTCCACCGCGACGCCCCGGCTCTTCTGAACGCGCCACGGAGACACCCGAGACCCTCTCCCAGTGTTCCCCTCGCAGCTCTCTCTCCCCCTAATCCGCTCCCTCCCCTCTTTCTGTTCGTGGGCGCCCGAGAACGCCGACGAGCACCACCGATCCACTGCGTCCCCTTCGCTTCTCCGACCGGTCCAGATGCCCCGTCGTCCCGCTCTGCATCTCCTCGTCGACACACGCAACACCAGGAGCAGCAGAGCGCCACCCCCATCGTCTCCATCACCACCTCTGCTTCGTCACTGCCATCGTCGATTCGCCGGCCAGAGAACTTCCCCGACCTCGCCATCGCCTCTGCTAGACCCGCTGTGAGCGCCTCCGTCTTCCCCCTACTCCCCGAGCTCGATATCGTCTCCTAGCCGCGTTAGTCGTCGGAGCCGAAACCTCACTGTCGCCGGCTATGTCGCCGCCGTGGTTACAGCCACTGCATCTCGCATCCGCGCATGCCACCGTGCTCACCACCTCCCTAGCAACCTAGTGCCACCAGCCACGCCTACCTTCGTGCACCGCAGTTGCTGCCTGCCTCAAGCCCGTGGCTCTACCGCCGCCAAACCTCAACGCCGGCGAGATTTCGACCACTCCGCGCCCTCCAGCTTGGTCCGTTGGATGGGGGCGAGAAAGGGGCATCTCCTGGTGCCCTTGGTGCTTCGAAATACTGTCGGAGCAGTGTTTCCGGCGAGCCTCCGTCGTGGTCAATGGTCGCCGGCAGTTAACCCCGGCCGTGCCGACGTGGCATGCTTAATTAGCCCTAACCGCACCACTGAGCCACTAACAGTGGGTCCCAGCCCCGCTAATGTTTTGGTTAGGAATTAATTAAGCCCAATTTGCCACTGTTACGCTGACATGTAGGACCCACACGTCAGATTTGACCCCGTTGACCTATTGACGCCATGTTGATGTAGTGATGACGTCATAATGCAGTTAACTGGATTTTCTTATTTAGAGATAAATCCAGGAAATTTCAAAAAATATCCTAAACTTCTAAAATTCATAGCAATTAAACCGTAACTCTAAATGAAATAAATTATATATGAAAAATGATCAGAAAAATCCAATCTCCATTTTCATGCATGTTGGAACAACTTATGGCTGCTGTTTAGGCCAAATCATATAAATGGCATTTAAACCCTCACATATGGAGTTTGAATTTGAACCTAAGGTTCAAACCAACTCCATTTAACATGTTGCTAGTTGCATTAGCTCAAAACACAGCATATTGACATGTCATGATCATGCATCATATTGTGCATTGCATTGATTGTGTTTTCCTTCTCTGTTGCCGGTATTTGCCCCCTCTCGATAGATGTGGTTCCGACGATGAGTTTGATGACACCGATGAAGAGCTATATTATCTTCAGAAGTGCCAGGCAAGCAAAACCCCCTTGTTCGTTCCGATACAATCCCACTCTCTCGCTCCTGTTCTCTTTTACTGCATTAGGACAACATCGATTCAACTGTTACTTGCTGCGGTAGATGAACCCCTTTTCCTCTGCATGACCTGTCATTGCCACAGTAAATAGATGAAACCCACTAGCATGAGTAGGAGTTGTTTGATCCCTGATGTTCCTACTCATTCATGCTTGTTTGTCGTGCCTGCTACTGCTTAGAGTCGAGTCGGGTCTGATTCATCGGGAATGAATTGGAATGGTGATGAACATGTCCTACTGTGTGTGAGCTAAGTGTGTGAACACGATTTGGTAAAGGTAGGGGTGAGAGGCCATGTAGGAGTACATGGTGGGTTGTCTCACTGAAGCCATCATCAGGAACTGAGTTCTGTGTTTGTGATCCATGAACAGCTACTACCACTCATTGGGATCCTTAATTGACCCTCTCGACTTATTAACCGCCCTTGTCCTCTGTCCAGGAGTTGCAACTAGTTTCTGGTGTTTGTAGTATATGTGTTGGCGGCCGTGCGTAGCGCTGATCCTAGGGGTAGGCTATGATGTAGTAGATACACCATGGCCCGGTGTACCGAGCGCCCGTTTGGTGTCTCGGGAACCCTGCACACATCATTTGGGGCTGTGAGCGAAACCCCGACCGGATCTCCTCGCGGATGGAACCCGAGTAGGCGATAAACCTGGACTAGAGACTTGTGTGGTTAGTCAGGTCGTGGGCGACTCCCTCGCCAGGCTTCCGCTTGAAGGTTGCCGAGATACACGACATGTACATGGTGGTAAGTGGCGAGAGCGTGTGTGAAGAAGTACACCCCTGTAGGGTTATAAATGATCTATTCGAATAGCCGTGTCCACGGTAAAGGACTTCTGGGTTGCGTGTACAGTTCATAGACAAGTGAAAGTGGATACTCTAAAATGCGCAAGATAAGCGTGAGTGCTATGGATGGCGTTCTTGTAGGGAGACGGGAGCAGATCCATAGTGGTGTATTGGTTGGTGAATATGTGGACTTGTGTGCGCCACATCAAAAGAGTTACTTGCAGTCGTAGTTCAGGATAGCCACCGAGTCAAAGCTGGCTTGCTGCAGTTAAACCCCACCACCCCCTTTATTGATACCGATGCATATATAGATAGTTCTGATGTAAGTCATGCTGGGTACATTTGTACTCACGTTTGCCTATTTTATGTTTTGCAGAGAGACGTCAGTCTCGCTAGTAGTTCCGTGTGGACTTCGACGTTTAGCTTGATACCTCAGCTACGATCTTGTGCCCTCGGCAGGATCTGGTAGATAGTCAGGCTTCTCAGCCCTTTTCATTTGTAGATGTCTGTACTCAGACATGTTAAGCTTCTGCATGTGCTTGTTGCTTGTATGCTCTATATGTTGGGGTCATGAGACCCATGTTTGTAATGCTTGGCTCCTCGGAGCCTAATCAATAAATACTTTGAGTCGTAGAGTCTTGTTGTGATGCCATGTTGTATTTACACATATCGAGCATATTGTGTGTATGATTTGAAATGCTTGGTGTGTGTGGGATCCGACAACCTAGTTGTTTATCCTTGGTAGCCTCTCTTATGGGGAAATGTAGCCTTGTGCCTCCATGAGCCATAGTAGTCCGCTACAGCCCGGTTCACCGGAGTCCTGCTAGCCCAGCACTACTGCTCCGGAACACTTAACTGGCCGGCATGTGATTCACTTTGTTCCTGTGTCTGTCCCTTCGGGGAAATGTCATGCGGTGACATCCGGAGTCCTGCCTAGCCTGCTACAGCCCGGTTCACCGGAGTCTTGTTAGCCAGTGCTACAGCCCGAATTCGCATGCTGCTGACCGACATGCTAGATGTTGATTCATGTATGCATGTCCCCGTAAGTTAGTGCCACTTTGGGTTCACGACTAGTCATGTTGGCCCGGGTTCTTTGTCATATGGATGCTAGCGACACTATCATATACGTGAGCCAAAAGGCGCAAATGGTCCCAGGCCAGGTAAGGTGGCATCTGTGGGAATACCGTGCATGAGGCCCAAAGTGATATGATGTGTTACATGCTAGATCAGTGTGACTTAGGATCAGGGTCCTAATAGCTTTGGTATCATAGCCTGACTGCCTATAGGATTGCCAAGCCAAAACAGTCGAAGTTGTGTCTAGAAATGCTTTAGTTATGTAGGGGAATTGATTGTGGAAGGGAACGTAAGGCTCTTTTTACTCCTTTACCTTATGGCCTTCTGATCTGAGTCATCCTCTTCTCTTCTACGGGGATTAAGAACTAGGCCTTCTCATCTATCTATCAGGATGACGTGTTACTAATCCATAGACTTATAGGATTGATGGATTCAATTCTCAGTTTAGTTCCTACTATTTCTGTGTGTTGACAGTTGATCTCGGAACCTTGATATTGTGATGTTGAGTGGTTATTCCACAATTTTCGCAGGATGTCTCAAATCTTTTTGAGCATTTACAGCCGTTATGCTGTCCGAGTCATCCCAGGTTTCTAAACAATCTGATGCATTTGTAAATTCCTTCTTCCCATTTTCGATGTTCCTTTGGGCCAGATTAAGCACACTAATCGGTCTGTTGAGGTACTCTGTTGCCTTGACATATATGTTGGAGTTAGTATTATGACCCTAGGTGCCTTTGAGAACCACTCAGTAATCTAGCAATGTTTTGTGTTCCCAGTGTGATGATTCTAGCCCCCATTCTTGAAAGCATCCCGTGATGCCATTTAGTTAGTAGGCCTTCTATTTCTGGGTTCTTAAGCCCAAGATTCACCCTACTTACCTCGTCTTGATAGTGTTTGCTAGTTCCTTTAGGATATTAGTAACCTTTGCGATAGTCCTCGAGGTCCGTGGTACAACGTTCTTCCAATACCATGAACCAATATGGCAGGAGTTCTCTTGAACCAAAAGATCACAACAAGAGTGCTCTCGATGAGTTCTCCATTCTATATTGTGACTTTGCGAGTTCAACATTTCTGCATGGGTTATCCGGAAGAAATAACATGCTAATCCATGCATCCATAACTCAGACAATTATATGTTCCTTTGAGTTGTCCCTCTTTAGTTGTATTCTAACCCTCGTCCATCAATAGATAGTCAGGAGTAGTTGTGCATTCGTGTTATCGATGCTTATTATTCTTGTGGTCCGTCGAGCCATTCTATTTCAGAATGACTAGCAGAAACAAACTCCAGTACCTCATCCATATCTAGGATTGGGTCAAAGCAGTTGTATTCCGCAGATCAAAATGCCAATCCAGCTTTTGATTCTGTTCTACCCTGAAGTATTGCCCTCTTTATGTCAGGAATATCATAGGAATTGCACAACCTCCTATGAACTCTTGATACAGTGATACTTCTTGCCATCATTATTCATTCCTCGGTTCCATGTTGTTGCAACCGGAATGCCGACAAGTAAACTGTGATGTGTGAAATCAATACTCATAGCAACCTGTTGCTTGGTAGATAATGGACAATAATCTTATCCTTAGCGTGTTGATTATTGAATCATCACCCTAAGGTTTATCATGCTACCTAGTCCTTATTTCTGGTGCACTTTTCGATCAATGAGTTAGGATAGTGTCAATCCTTGCTTATTTGATCATATCGTCTTGCCCTGAAAAGCAAGATTGTTCTCGAGCTTAGTGACATATCGGTGGTTCGTGATTTTCCGTATATCTTCTCGGAAGTATAACCAGGTTGTCACCTGACCGCTATGTTGAGTTCGTGATCAAGTTAGTTTCTTATAAACCACCCCTTTCTCCAAGAATCTGTGTTGGATACCCCTGAGCTAGTTGGTTAAGCTAAACAACAACTTGGAGAGTTGGAAGATAAAAGCTTGTCCGACTTAGTCCATTTTAAGGGATATCTTGTATGTGTGTTGAAGAAAGATGGTATTTTCATCGATTGACCCTCGTGATCAGTTAATGGACCTATCATCTTATCCAATCTTTGATTCGAGTATGGGCTATCCTCAAATCAAATCAGAACCAACGGTATTCATAATGTTGTCTTGCTCGTGGTTGTTTCTTCGAGCATACACCATTATATATTTTGGGTCTGACCAATGCTATCACCTTGTTCACATAATTGTAGAATTCCACTTATATGGAAACCTGGATGAATTGTTGTTGAGCCCATCAGCAACATTTTTATCTCCTCCATGATTCGTGTTGAACATCCCGCTAGTGTTGGAAACTTATAAAAGCATTATCTTCATGTCCCGTTCATGAAGCATATGTTGGATGAAAGAAGCGACTTTCTCTGATTCATGTGCATTTGGTGCAAGTTGCCACCGTGAGTTTGAGAAAGATTGTTTTTGTTTCCTCTGGTACCATCCCGAGTTAGTTATGCATGTGTGAAGTATTCAATGGTTTGGTAGATTAATTACCTCCACTCCATTCGTATTCCCTAGCACACCAAGCCACTGAGTGACTTGTTCAAGGATAAGAAGTTCATCGATAAGTGCACAAGGACTTCGATATCCTCGATGATGGTTCCTTACCAGAACTCGGTAGTGTTTTATTGTAAGACTACTCTGTGGTCATGCTTGTCTTGTACAACATGTTCACATGTGGTAGCAGAACCAGCTCATGTTTTGGAGCTTGCTATCGTAGTTCATTCCCGAGAATCTCGCAACGTCATCTCGTCGATTTGTGTTGCAAACTTTCTTTTCCAAACACGCTGTCTGAAATATTCCGTTACCAACCGGACCTGAATCTCAGGCAGATATGATGGTTGGAACTTTTCCAAGATCTATGATGTAGGTCCCGACAAGGTTGATGTTGGCCGACACACCTAGCTGGAAGATCTATTATTGTAGCTTCTTGATTAAGCAATTTGACCATATTCTCCATGAGGATTTCATATGATCTATACTAAAAGTTGATCCTTATGGGTGTTTGTGCCCACGAAGTCAGACCTTTATTTGATGTTCCAAATACCGAATGATATTGAATTAAGCTGGTATATCAAGGAGAACATTAGAAGCGGAGTGCTAAATGTCTCTCGGTCGATCATCCAGATTTTGTTTCCTTGGCGTCGTGAAGGAAAAATCTGAGAAAGTGTTGTCCTCCTCTGCACCTGCTTCCTCCATCGCTATTCATCATGGTAGTACGAGGTGTCACCAGGATCTTGGCATAGATGTTGGTAAAACCTTGATGAATATGGAAATTCTCAAGTTCTTGAAAGAACGCTCAGTCACTAGGTTATATCCTTGGTATCAACTGGAATGTGCCTTCCATTTGCCGAGTTGTTCTATAACCGTAGTTTCCTTTCCAAACTGAGTATGCCATCCTCTCGAATTCTTACCTCACGTCTTGAATCTCGGGACGAGATTCTTGTTTAGTGGGGGTGAATTGTCACAGCCCTAGAATATCTGAGCGTAATAGTTGCATTAGTGAGCCTGCATCATGTTTATATTTCAAGGAAATTGAAATGAGGAATATTCAAAGCCTCAGAAATTATCTTAAAAGAAGGGCAAGAACCCTTTAAATTGCATTCAGTGATTCCAAATTGCCTTAAAAATAGTGTTGAGAATTTTGGCAAGGGTTATATACCAAACCAAAATTTTGGAACATTTTTAAGGGATTATTTGGTCTCTGAATTTAAAACAATATTCTATTTGAATTTGAAAATATATTCAAGTATATATGGGATATGTTTTCAAATGCTCTGTGATAATTTATGTGCCTCTGGAAAAGTCCATGAGGCAACATAAAAATACTCAGAGGATGTTCTGGCATTGTTTGAATTTTGTTTGAATTCAAAACAGCGGCAAAGGATTAAATATAGAAAACAGAAGGAAAATAAAATAGAACAGAACTTACCTGTAGTAGCAGCCCACCTGAGTCGGCCCATCAGGTGGCCCAACCCGCCACCGCAGCCCCCTCTGTCGGCCCATAAAGTAGACAGGGCGCGTGCTCGTCGCGCGCGCTAGCTCCTGCTTCCACCGCGACACCCTGGCTTTTCTGAACGCGCCATGGAGATGCCCGAGACCTTCTCCCCCTATTCCGCTCGCAGCTCTCTCTTCCCCTCCTCTGCTCCCTCCCCTCTTTCTGTTCGTGGGCGCCCGAGAACGTCGACGAGCACCGCCACATCCACCGCCTCCCCTTCTCTTCTCCGACTGGTCCAGATGCCCCGCCGTCCCGCTCTTCATCTCCTCATCGACATACGCAACACTAGGAGTAGCAGAGCACCGCCCCCCGTCGTCTCCATCGACACCTCCGCTTCGTCACCGCCATCATCGATTCGCCGGCCATAGAACTTCCCCGACCTCGCCGTCGCCTCTGCTAGACCCGCTGTAAGCGCCTCCGTCTTTCCCCCTGCTCCCTGAGCTCGATATCGTCTCCTAGCCGCGTTAGTCGTCGAAGCCGAAACCTCACTGCCGCCGGCCATGTCGCCGCCGTGGTTACAGCCACTGCAGCTCACATCCGCGCGTGCCACCATGCTCACCACCTCGCTAGCAACCTAGTGCCACCAGCCACGCCTACCTCCGTGCACCGCAGCTGTTGCCTTCCTCGAGCCCGTGGCTCTACCGCCGCCAAACCTCAACGCCGGCGAGATTCAGACCACCCCACGCCCTCTAGCTTGGTCCGTTGGATGGGGGCAAGAAAGGGGCATGTCCTAGTGCCCTCGGTGCATCGAAATACTGCCGGAGCAGTGTTTCTGGTGAGCCTCCACCGTGGTCAATGGTCGCTGGCGGTTAACCCCGGCCATGCCGACGTGGCGTGCTTAATTAGCCCTAACCGCACCACTGAGCCACTGAAAGTGGGTCCCAGCCCTGCTAATGTTTTGGTTAGGAATTAATTAAGCCCAATTTGCCACTGTTACACTGACATGTAGGACACACACGTCAGATTTGACCCAGTTGACCTGCTGACGCCATGTTGATGTAGTGATGACGTCATAATGCAGTTAACTGGATTTTCTTATTTAGAGATAAATCCAGGAAACTTCAGAAAATATCCTAAACTTCTAAAATTCATAGCAATTACACTGTAACTCCAAATGAAATAAATTATATATGAAAAATGATCAGAAAAATCCAATCTATCCATCTGTACCATTTTCATTCATGTTGGAACAACTTATGGCTGCTGTTTAGGACAAATCATATAAATGGCATTTAAACCCTCACATATGGAGTTTGAATTTGAACATAAGGTTCAAACCAACTCCATTTAACATGTTGCTAGTTGCATTAGCTCAAAACACAGCATATTGACATGTCATGATCATGCATCATATTGTGCATTGCATTGATTGTGTTTTCCTTCTCCGTTGCCGGTATTTGTCCCCTCTCGATAGACGTGGTCCCGACAATGAGTTTGATGACACTGATGAAGAGCTATATTATCTTCAGAAGTGCCAGGCAAGCAAAACCCCCTTTGTTCATTCCGATACAATCCCACTCTCTCGCTCCTGCTCTCTTTTACTGCATTAGGACAACATCGATTCAACTGTTACATGCTGCAGTAGCTGAACCCCTTTTCCTCTGCATGACATGTCATTGCCACAGTAAATAGATGAAACCCACTAGCATGAGTAGGAGTTGTTTGAGCCCTCCTGTGCCTACTCATTCATGCTTGTTTGTCGTGCCTGCTACTGCTTAGAGTTGAGTC
Organism: Triticum urartu; assembly: GCF_003073215.2. Classification (NCBI taxonomy): domain Eukaryota; kingdom Viridiplantae; phylum Streptophyta; class Magnoliopsida; order Poales; family Poaceae; genus Triticum; species Triticum urartu. Next base: position 565,535,605 of record NC_053025.1, read on the forward strand.
GGGTCTGATTCATCGGGAATGAATTGGAATGGTGATGAACATGTCCTACTGTGTGTGAGCTAAGTGTGTGAACATGATTTGGTAAAGGTAGCAGTGCGAGGCCATGTAGGAGTACATGGTGGGTTGTCTCATTGAAGCCGTCCTCAGGAACTGAGTTCTGTGTTTGTGATCCATGAACAACTACTACCACTCAGTGGGATCCTTAATTGACCCTCTCGACTTATTAACTGCCCTTGTCCTCTGTCCAGGAGTTGCAACTAGTTTCTGGTGTTTGTAGGATATGTGTTGGCGACCGTGCATAGCGATGACCCTAGGGGTGGGCTATGATGCGGTAGATACACCGTGGCCCGCTGTACCAAGCGCCCGTTTGGTGTCTCGGGAACCCCGCACACATCGTTTGGGGCTGTGAGCGAAACCCCGGCTGGATCTCCTCGCGGATGGAACCCGAGTAGGCGATAAACCTGGACTAGAGACTTGTGTGGTTAGTCAGGTCGTGGCCGACTCCCTCACCAGGCTTCCGCATGAAGGTTGTCGAGATACATGACGTGGACATGGTGGTAAGTGGCGAGAGCGTGTGTGAAGAAGTACACCCCTGCAGGGTTATAAATGATCTATTCGAATAGCCGTGTCCGCGGTAAAGGACTTCTGGGTTGCCTGTACAGTTCATAGACAAGTGAAAGTGGATACTCTAAAATGCGCAAGATAAGCGTGAGTGCTATGGATGGCGTTCTCGTAGGGAGACGGGAGCGGATCCATAGTGGTGTATTGATTGGTGAATATGTGGACTCGTGTGCGCCACCTCAAAAGAGTTACTTGCAGTCGTAGTTCAGGATAGCCACCGAGTTAAAGCTGGCTTGCTGCAGTTAAACTCCACCACGCCCTTTATTGATACCGATGCATATATAGATAGTTCTGATGTAACCATTGCTGGGTACATTTGTACTCACGTTTGCCTATTTTATGTTTTGCAGAGAGACGTCAGTCTCGCTAGTAGTTCCGTGTGGACTTCGATGTTTAGCTTGATACCTCAACTACGATCTTGTGCCCTGCTATCTCTTGAGCTTGCGTTGGATTTCCTCGAAGAGGAAAGGATGATGCAGCAGAGTAGCGTAAGTATTTCCCTCAGTTTTTGAGAACCAAGGTATTAATCCAATAGGAGGCCACGCTCAAGTCCCTCGTACCTGCAGAAAATGATAGCTACTCGCAACCAACGCGATTAGGGGTTGTTAATCCCTTCACGGTCACTTACGAGAGTGAGATCTGATGGATATAATATTTTTGGTATTTTTGGTACAAAGATGCAAAGCGAAAAGTAAAGGCAAAGTAAAAAAGCAAAGCAAGATTATAGTAATGGAGATTGATATGATGAGAATAGACCCTAGGGCCATAGGTTTCACTAGTGGCTTCTCTCAAGAGCATAAGTATTCTACGGTGGGTGAACAAATTACTGTTGAGCAATTGACAGAAGTGAGCATAGTTATGAGAATATCTAGGCATGATCATGTATATAGGCATCACGTCCGTGACAAGTAGACCGAAACGATTCTGCATCTACTACTATTACTCCACTCATAGACCGCTATCCAGCATGCATCTAGAGTATTAAGATAAAAACAGAGTAACGCCTTAAGCAAGATGACATGATGTAGAGAGAGAAATTCATGCAATATGAAATAAACCCCATCTTGTTATCCTCGATGGCAACGATGCAATACGTGCCTTGCTGCCCCTTCTGTCACTGGGAAAGGACACCACAAGGTCGAACCCAAAGCTAAGCACTTCTCCCATGGCAAGAACTACCAGTCTAGTTTGCCAAACCAAATGAATAATTCGAAGAGACTTGCAAAGATAACCAATCATACATAAAAGAATTCAGAGAAGATTCAAATATTATTCATAGATAGACTTGATCATAAACCCACAATTCATCGGTCTCAACAAACACACCGCAAAAAGAAGATTACATCGAATAGATCTCCACAAGAGAGGGGGAGAACTTTGTATTGAGATCCAAAAAGAGAGAAGAACCCATCTAGCTACTAACTATGGACCCGAAGGTCTGAGGTAAACTACTCACACTTCATCGGAGGGGCTATGATGATGTAGAAGCCCTCCGTGATGACGGCCCTCTTCCGGCAAAGCTCTGGAACAGGCCCCAAGATGGGATCTCGTGGATACATAAAGTTGCGGCGGTGGAATTAGGTTTTTGGCTCCTTTTCTGTTCATTTGGGGGTACATAGGTATATATAGGAGGAAGGAGTACATCGGTGGAGCTCCGAGGGGCCCACAAGGCAGGGGGGCGCGCCTTAGGGGGGGGCTCCCCCACCCTTGTGACCGCCTCTTTTGTTCCTTGGAGCAGGGTCCAAGTCTCCTGGATCACATTTGGTGAGAAAATCACGTTCCCGATGGTTTTATTCCGTTTGGACTCCGTTTGATATTCTGTTTCTTCAAAACACTGAAATAGGCAAAAAACAACAATTCTGGGCTGGGCCTCCGGTTAATAGGTTAGTCCCAAAAATAATATAAAAGTGGGAAATAAAGCCCAATATAGTCCAAAACAGTAGATAATATAGCATGGGGCAATCAAAAATTATAGATACGATGGAGATGTATAAGGCATCCCCAAGCTTAATTCCTGCTCGTCCTTGAGTAGGTAAATGATAAAAAGAGAATTTTTGATGCAGAGTGCTACTTGGCATAATTTCAATGCAAATCTTCTTAATTGTGGTATGAATATTCAGATTAGGATGATTCAAGACAAAAGTTCATATTGACATAAAAATAATAATGCTTCAAGCAAACCAACAAAGCAATTATGTTTTCTTGAAGTAACATGGCCAAAGAAAGTTCATCCCCACAAAATCATATAGTTTAGTCATGCTCCATTTTCGTCACACAAGAATGCTCTCATCATGCACAACCCCAATGACAAGCCAAGCAATTGTTTCATACCTTAATAATTTCAAACTCATAAACTTTGACACAATACATGAGCGTGAGCCATGGATACAGCACTATAGGTGGAATAGAATAATGATGGGGGTTATGTGGAGAAGACAAAAAAGGAGAAAGTCTCACATCAACGAGGATAATCAATGGGCTATGGAGATGCTCATCGATTGATGTTAATGCAAGGAGTAGGGATTGCCATGCAACGGATGCACTAGAGCTATAAATGTATGAAAGCTCAACAAAAGAAAACTAAGTGGGTGTGCATCCAACTTGCTTGCTCATGAAGACCTAGGGCACTTGAGGAGGCCCATTGTTGGAATATACAAGCCAAGTTCTATAATGAAAATTCCCTCTAGTATATGAAAGTGATAACTCAAGAGACTCTCTATATGAAGAACATGGTGCTATTTCGAAGCACAAGTGTGGAAAAAGGAATAGTAGCATTGCCCCTTTTTTGGGCCTTTTTTATTTGGCCTTTTTTTATTTGGCATTTCTTTTTATTTGGCCTTTTTTTATTGGGACAATGCTCTATTGAATGATGATCATCACACTTCTATTTATTTACAACTCAATGATTTCAACTCGATACTAGAACAAAGTATGACTCTATATGAATGCCTCCGGCGGTGTACCGGGATATGCAATGAATCAAGATTGACAAGTATGAAAAAATTATGAACGGTGGCTTTGCCACAAATACTATGCCAACTACATGATCATGCTAAGCAATATGACAACGATGAATGTGTCATGATAAACTGGATGGTGGAAAGTTGCATGGCAATATATCTCGGAATGGCTATGGAAATGCCATAATAGGTAGGTATGGTGGCTGTTTCGAGGAAGATATAAGGAGGTTTATGTGTGAAAGAGCGTATCATATCACGGGGTTTGGATGCACTGGCGAAGTTTGCACCAACTCTCGATGTGAGAAAGGGCAATGCACGGTACCGAAGAGGCTAGCAAGGATGGAAGGGTGAGAGTGCGTATAATCCATGGACTCAACATTAGTCATAAAGAACTCATATACTTATTGCAAAAATCTACAAGCCATCAAAAACCAAAGTATTACACGCATGCTCCTAGGGGGATAGATTGGTAGGAAAAGACCATCACTCGTCCCCGACCGCCACTCATAAGGAGGACAATCAAATAACACCTCATGTTTCAAATTTGTTGCATAACATTTACCATACGTGCATGCTACGGGACTTGCAAACTTTTAACTCAAGCACTTCTCAAATTCACAATTACTCTACTAGCATGACTTTGATATTACTACCTCCACTTCTCAAAACAATTATCAAGCATCCAACTTTTCTTAGTATTCAACACACTCAAAAGAAAGTTTCACAAATCTTGAATACCAAGCATGTTATTATTAAGAAAATTACCATGCTATTAAGACTCTCAAAATAATTTAAGTGAAGCATGAGAGATCAATAGTTCCTTTAAAAAAAATCCACCACCATGCTCTAAAAGATCTAAGTCAAGCACATAGAGCAAAATTACAATGCTCAAAAGATATAAGTGAAGCACATAGAGCAAAACTACTTAGCTCAAAAGATATAAGTGAAGCACATAGAGTATTCTATAAAATTGTAATTCATGTATGACTCTCTCAAAAGGTGTGTACAGCAAGGATGATTGTGGCACACTAACAACAAAAGACACAAATAATACAAGACACTCCAAGCAAAACACATATCATGTTGGTGAATAAAAATATAGCTCCAAGTAAATTACCGATGGAAGTGGACGAAAGAGGGGATACCTTTCGGGGCATCCCCAAGCTTTGACTTTTTGGTGTTGTAACATCGCAAATTTTCAATTTGGAATGTTATACATTAGATGATCTATGCATATCATATTTTATTTTGCATTTGGGTTGATCCTAGAAATCCTAAGAAACTCAAGGACCCACGGAGAGAGTTGGGGGTTTCGTTATTTTCATATTTGAGTTTTCTCAAATTTTGTGAATAGGATCATTCGATTTTATTTATTTTATCATCAATTATTTCTATTACAAAAATATGAGAGAGGGAATAAAATGACTTTCCCAAAATAAAGTAATATTGAGGATCAAATAATAAAATCAAATAAGATTTTATTTCGGAGTTTTTCGGTGTTTTATTTGAATTTAGGAAAAATGTGCGGTTTTCAAAATTGCATTTAGGTCCCAAATAAATGTTCACCTTGTGCGGCTTGATTTTAGAAGCCCGTGAAAATTTATTTCGGAATTTTTGGAGTCCGTTTAGTATTTCTTTTTATTTTTCTTTTGCGCGTTAATAAAAAAATGAACCGACCTACGGGCCGTGTCCGGCTAGGACTCCGGCCCGAGGTGGCTTTATAAGCCGGCCCAGCCCCGGGGGAACCCTAGCCCCGAGCCGCCCCAGCCGCCCGACCCCCCCGCCGCCGCCTGCCACGCCGCCCCGCCGCGCCGCTCGCCGCCCGCCGCCGCCGCCCACGCGCCGCCCCGTCGGAGCCGCCGCGCCGCTCGCCGACCGCCGCCGCCGCCCACGCGCCGCCCCACCGGAGCCGCCACCCCACCCGCACGCTCGCCGAGGTTCACCGCCGCCTCGAAATCTGTGCCCGGTTTTTTTGAAAACCGATCGGTTTTCCGTCGGTTTTTTTGTCGGTTTTTTAAATTCAGTTTTTTAAATAGATCGGTTTTTCCGGTTTATTTAAATAGAGAGCGTTCGTCCGTTCGTTCGTTCTAGCGAACGTTCATCGTTTTTCTTTTTCTCGGATTAAATCCGTGATTTTTCTGATCGCGATTCCTGATCCGATTTTCGTTTTAGTATAACTTTTCGTTCGTTTATCGGAATCAGGCGATTCAAGCGCTTGGAGTTTCGTCTCGAAACCCTCTATCCGTTTAACCAACTTAAACAAGATTTTGCTACTATAAAATTTGCCCTAGATCCAGATTAGTAGAACGAAGTTGTTTTCTTTCGCCGTTTGACTTTCGTTGCTTTGTTCAATTTGATTCTTTTTGCCAACCGGAGTTCTTAAGTTGAACCTTCTGGTTAGATCTCTTATTTGAGTTTTACCCGTGCATTAGATTCGTACTTATTGTATGCTTGTTTGTTTGTCTGCGATAGAATACCCGGAGTGCGCCGCTTGTTACTTCGAATCGCTAGGTTTCCCGGATCATCAGCAAGGCAAGTAACACTTTGATCATACCTTTCCTACTCCCAGTTTTATTGCATTAGATCAATCCTCACACATTGCATGATTAGGATCTAATTAAATTGTGGGATGGGAAGTAGTTGAGGTAGTACCTATTACCTGTTTATTATTAAACCTTTGGGAGTTACTTCTACGTTTGCTTATTATGCCATGCTATGCTAGTAGACGTGGATTGGGTGAGTGATATCCATGACAGATGTGACTTTGGTTAATTAATGGTTTATCTAAGGTGGCAACTTAAACACACATCTGGGTGGATTGAGGCACCTGGGTATTCCAGGACTTGCCTGTTTTCTTTTGGACCGCCACCCAGGCTCAAAGGGATCATGAGATTATTCATGCTAGAAACTTCCGTGTGCAGCCACAAGCTATTATGGGCTCTAGCATAGTTGACTAAGTCGTGCGAACTCTTACAGTGGTAGACTAGAAGATGTAGGGGATATATGTGGTACGGTCTACCCGATCGTAAGGTGCTAGCGCTTCTGAAAGACTATGTCTCGGTCATCCGTTTTCTCGAACACCTTGTAGTGCGAGAAACCAAACGAAGGCGATCGAGTCTTGTGGGGAAAAGTGCGCAAACCTCTGCAGAGTGTAATAAACTAATCATGATTAGCCGTGTCCCCAGTTATGGGCATCTTGAGTATCTAGTACCTGGATTTTCATGTGAATCTCAACATGTTACTCTAAATTAATTTTGTTGGGTTTTGTTTAATGATGATGCTTAATTGGGATTGAGAATGCTGTCAACCATTCTCAATGTTTAACAACTACCATGATAGATAAATAATTTTTAGTCCTTTGAAGTATGGAAAAATTGGCTTTACGCAAAACTGTAACCATAGAGCTTTCCACCAGCCAAATATGCATATAGTATAGCTGTTTCATTCCATTACTCTCTATGTGTTACATTGCCAGCATATTCCATGTGCTGACCCGTTTCGGGCTGCAACGTTAATGTTGCAGACTTTTCAGACGACGATTAAGGAGTTTTTAGGTCGTGGTTCTATACTCAGTGATGCCGTTGGAGTTGATGGACTCACTTATCTTCCAAGCCTTCCGCTGTTATCGTATTTAGATGGCCTTAAGCCATATTTATTGTAATAAGTTCTCCTTTGAGACACTCGATGTAATAAGTGTGTGATTGCTACTCTGTTATAAATCCTCCGAGTACTGTGTGGTGTCAGCATTACTGATCCAGGGATGACACCGGAGCACAGAGATCAGACTGTTTGAGGTCTGGTCGCTACAGAGATGGTATCAGAGCACACGCTGACTGTAGGACACGACCACTAAGCTAAAAGACCTAGATCACTTTTCACTCTCTTCTCTTCTGACCTCTCATCTTTTCTACTCTTTAGGATGGCGGATGCAAGGAACAAGTTCACGCAACCAACTGAAGATACACCCTTTGGACGTCACTTGAAGGAAGTCACTAGATACCTGAACATAGGAATACCAAGCTTCACCGGAACCTACAACACCACTTTACCTGAAGAAGAGCGCTGGATGATTCAAGTTCAAGTTCTAGGAATGATGTTCATGCCAGTCACTGAGCCCATACAGTTTTCTTTTGATGCACCAACTTGGAGTCTAGGAAAGAGCATGGTAGCTCACATCGCCATGGGACGCATTGGAGAAGTCTACCGCAAGGATCTCAAGGATACTATCTACCAGATTTATGGGCGCCGAGATGAGCACTGGGAGATGATCAGCACCAGGAAGGATAGATCAATTGCAGCTTTTATCCAGGAGTTAAACCAGCACATTCAACGACAGGAGAACCAGATGTGTGCCGACATGATAGATCTGAAGAAGGCTAAGACTAGAATCAAGGAACTGGAGGAAGAACTCAAGGCTACACATGAAGATTATGAAGAGGAAATTAAAGTATTGGTGGAGAAGAATGACGACCTGATCAAGAAGATTGGATTATTTATTTGAGGCCCTACACCAGTGGAGGAAGACAAAGAACCCAAGGAGATTAGCCTGGAAGACTACATCATCATCGACGACACCGACTCGGATCCAGATAGTAGCGATGATGACTATGTTGATGAAGCTGGAGCTGATATCATGGAGTCTGCAACCGAAGAATATTTCTAGTAGACCACCTCATCAGTAGTAGTAGTCCACCATGTAAATATAGTAGTCCGAGCACTTTTGCGATAGATAGATAGATTGTATGCCCTTGTTTGATTGAATGAAGTGAATTGTTTGTTTTTGCCTCATGTGCATATGGGTAGTGTTTTCTCTTTAGATCCCCTCTATTCTTACATCTCATCTTTTCTAAACCCCTCAGATGCCTCCGAGACGTGACCCCGGATTTGCCTTTCCACCGGAGCTCACCCAATTGATCCAGCAGCAGAATACATTGATGCAGTTGCTAGTCCAGAATCAAAATCAGGGTAACAACAACAACCCACCACCACCACCACCTGTTGACCACTTAGCCCGTTTTCTTAGGCTGAATCCGCCGGTGTTTTCCAGTAGCACCGAGCCGATAGTAGCAGATGATTGGCTCCGCAAGACAGCTAGGGAGTTGACCACAGCAGGATGCACAGATGCGGAGAAGGTGAAGTTTGCCGCACATTAGCTTGAAGGACCCGCAGCATCATGGTTGGAGAATTTCACAGCCACTTTCCCTGTCGACACTGTCACATGGGACCAGTTTCAGTAGGCTTTTCGTACTGCCCATGTTTCAGCAGGAGCTATGGCCATGAAGAAGCGTGAGTTTTGCAACTTGCGCCAAGGAGGATGGACAGTTGGCCAGTATGTGGAGGACTTTAGTAAGTTAGCACGTTATGCCCCAGATGACGTCGCTACGGATGCAGCTAAGCAGGAGAAGTTTCTGGAAGGACTGAATGATGAGTTGAGCATGCAGTTGATGGTAACCACCTTCAACAATTACCAGGAGTTGGTAGATCGTGCTCTTATGATTGAAGGGAAGCAGCAGCAAATTGAGAATCGCAAGAGGAAGTATGGACAAGGAAAGTACACTTCAGGAGCTCAGCAGAAGCCACGTTTTACCCCTAGACCGGGAGGACATTTTCAGCATACCCATGGTGGAGGTAGCTCGCACAATCACAATGGCACCAAGAATGGTAATGGGAATGGAGGAAGCAACGGCCAGAATCGCACCAACCCATCAACCCCAGCCAAGAAGGACCTGAGCCAAGTCACTTGCTTTTAGTGTTAGAAGACCGGACACTATGCCAATGAATGTCCTGAAGGCCAAAATGGCAATGGAAGTTCTGGGAAGAAGCCGAACCCTTTCAACAGGGGACAGGTGAACCACGTTAGCGTGGAGGAGGTTGAAGCTCAGCCTAATGCAGTAATAGGTAAGTTTTTGGTTAAGTCATTTACTGCACTCATTCTTTTTGATACTGGTGCATCACATTCATATATCTCAAGGGGATTTGTGGATAAGTATAACCTATCAACCCAAGCCCTTAGGTCACCCATGTTAGTAACCTCGCCTGTAGCAGAATATATGGCTAGTCTATGGTGTGATCGGTTACCATTAAGGATTGGTAACTATGTTTTTCCCTCAGACCTAATATTATTGGAATCCCAAGGACTGGATGTGATATTAGGCATGGATTGGTTATCAAAGTATGAAGGGAATATTGAATGTGCTAGTAAGTCAATTTTGCTTACCACCCCAGAAGGGAGAAGGATCAAGTATGTATCCCGGCATGTGCCAAAGAGGACTCAAGTAAATTGCCTAACAGGAGTTGTGCAGGAGGAAGTACCAGTGGTAAGGGATTTCCCTGAAGTATTTCCAGAGGAGTTGCCAGGCATGCCACCAGATAGAGATATTGAGTTTTTGATTGAGCTATTGCCAGGCACAGGGCCAATATCAAAGAGACCATATAGGATGCCAGCAAAGGATTTGGTGGAAATTAAGAAGCAGATTAAGGAGTTACTGGATAAGGGATATATTCGCCCAAGTTCTTCACCTTGGGGATCGCCAGTACTTCTAGTGGAGAAGAAGGATGGATCATTAAGGATGGTAGTTGATTATCGAGGATTGAATGAAGTAACGATCAAGAACAAGTACCCACTACCAATGATCAATGATCTGTTCGATCGATTGCAAGGAGCTAAGGTATTTTCCAAGATCGATCTGCGATCAGGATACCACCAGTTGAAGATTCGAGAATATGATATTTCGAAGACAGCTTTTACCACCAGGTATGGGCTGTACGAGTATACTGTTATGTCATTTGGTCTGACTAACGCACCTGCCTATTTTATGAACATGATGAACAAAGTGTTTATGGAGTTTCTGGATAAGTTCGTCGTGGTGTTCATTGATGGTATCCTGGTTTACTCAAAGAATGAAGAGGAACATAAGGAACATTTGCGTTTGGTACTTGGAAAGCTCACAGAACATCAATTATATGCCAAGTTCAGCAAATGTGAGTTTTGGTTGAAGGAAGTAGGATTCCTCGGACACGTTATATCTGGAGAAGGTATAGCGGTTGATCCCACTAAAGTTGATACCGTGACCAAGTGGGAAGCACCAACTACCGTTGGGGAGATCCGGAGTTTTCTTGGACTCGCAGGGTACTACCGGAGATTTATTGAGAATTTCTCAAAGATTGCGAAGCCTATGACTGAGTTGTTAAAGAAAGATACCAAGTTCATATGGACGGAGGAATGTGAGGCTAGTTTCCAAGAGTTGAAGAAACGTTTGGTTACCTCACCAGTGTTGATTTTGCCAGACCAGACTTGGAGCAGTGCTTATGCAGGAAGGGAGAGTTGTTTCATATGCCTCAAGACAACTGAAGCCTCATGAGTTGAATTATGCCACACATGATTTGGAGTTAGCAGCCGTAGTGCATGCTTTGAAAACATGGAGGCATTTCCTCATCGGAAACCATTGTGAGGTGTACACGGATCATATGAGTTTGAAGTACATTTTCACACATAAGGAGTTGAATCTCAGGCAAAGGAGATGGTTGGAGCTCATCAAGGATTATGATATGAAATTGCATTACCATCCCGGAAAGGCTAATGTAGTAGCTGACGCCTTAAGCCGTAAGAGCCATGTCAATACGTTAATGACGGGAGAAATACCCAAGGAGTTAGCAGAAAATCTTCGTGAACTATGTTTGGAAATAGTTCCGAGAGGCTATGTAGCCGCATTGGAGATTCATTCAACTTTGATGGATAGAATCAGAGAAGCTCAAAGGACTGACAAAGAGATTGCCACTATAAAGGAGAAACTTAGTAAAGGAAAAGCTAAAGGATTTCGTGAGGATGAGCACGGCACCCTATGGTTTGAAGACCGTGTTTACGTGCCTAATGACCCGGAGATCAGGAAGTTGATTTTGCAAGAGGCACACGATTCACCATATTCAATTCACCCAGGAAATACCAAGATGTATTTGGATTTGAAGGATATTTTCTGGTGGACCGGAATGAAGAAGGATATTGCGGAGTATGTAGCAGTTTGTGATGTATGTCAGAGAGTAAAGGCAGAGCATCAGAAGCCAGCAGATTGTTACAACCATTGTCGATACCCGAATGGAAGTGGGATAAGCTAGGCATGGATTTTATCACGGGATTACCCAGGACTCGTTCAGGCTATGACTCAATTTGGGTTGTAGTTGATCGATTGACGAAAGTAGCTCATTTCATCCCGGTAAAGACCACTTACAACAGTGCTAAGTTGGCAAAGATATACATGACCAGGATCGTATGTTTGCATGGAGTTCCAAGGAGTATCGTATCAGATAGAGGAACCCACTTTACCTCAAAGTTCTGGAAGCAGTTGCACGAAACCTTGGGAACCAGGCTAGAACTCAGTACAACTTTTCATCCACAGACAGATGGACAGACCGAGAGAGTCAATCAGATTTTGGAGGATATGCTGAGAGCTTGTGCGCTAGATTATGGATCTAGTTGGGACGACAATTTGCCATATGCAGAGTTCTCTTACAACAACAGTTACCAAACCAGTTTGAAGATGGCCCCTTTCGAAGCTTTGTACGGAAGGAGGTGCAGGACACCATTGTCATGGGACGAAGTTGGAGACCGCCAGTTGTTTGGTCCTGACTTGATTAAAGAGTCTGAACAGAAGGTGAAGTTGATTCGCGATAGGCTCAGGATAGCCCAGTCCAGGCAGAAAAGTTATGCAGATTCTAAACACAAGGAGACAGTTTACGAAGTCGGAGATAGAGCTTATCTTCGAGTATCTCCACTTCGGGGAACACAGCGTTTTGGAGTTAAAGGGAAGTTAGCGCCACGATTTGTAGGACCATATGGAGTTTTGGAGCGTATGGGAGAAGTGGCCTACAAGTTGGAATTGCCCGAAGGATTGTCGGGAGTTCATGATGTGTTCCACGTTTCTCAGTTAAAGAAGTGCCACGCGGAGATGGCTGACATACCTTTGAGAGGCACAGTGCCATTGGAAACTATTCAGTTGGATAACAATTTGACCTATGAGGAGAAACCAGTTAAGATTCTCGAGTTTGACAGCCGAGTTACTCTCAGCAAGGTTATCAAGTTTTGCAAGGTTCAGTGGAGCCACCACACAGAGGATGAAGCCACCTGGGAACGAGAGGAAGATTTGCTCAAGGACCACCCTCACCTATTTTCTAGCCAACCCGAGTCTCGAGGGCGAGATTCATCTGAAGGGGGGTAGGTTTGTAACATCCCAAATTTTCAATTTGGAATGTTATACATTAGATCATCCATGCATATCATATTTTATTTTGCATTTTGGTTGATCCTAGAAATCCTAAGCAACTCAAGGACCCACGGAGAGAGTTGGGGGTTTCGTTATTTTCATATTTAAGTTTTCTCAAATTTTGAGAATAGAATCATTTGATTTTATTTATTTTATCATCAATTATTTCTATTACAAAAATATGAGAGAGGGAATAAAATGACTTTCCCAAAATAGAGAAATATTGAGGATCAAATAATAAAATCAAATAAGATTTTACTTCGGAGTTTTTCGGTGTTTTATTTGAATTTAGGAAAAATGTGCGTTTTTCAAAATTGCATTTAGGTCCCAAATAAATGTTCACCTTGTGCGGCTTGATTTTAGAAGCCCGTGAAAATTATTTCGGAATTTTTGGAGTCCGTTTATTATTTCTTTTTATTTTTCTTCTGCGCGTTAATAATAATAAAAAACGAACCGATCTACGGGCCGTGTCCGGCTAGGACTCCGGCCCGAGGTGGCTTTATAAGCCGGCCCAGCCCCGGGGGAACCCTAGCCCCGAGCCGCCCCAGCCGCCCGATCCCGCCGCCGCCGCCCGCGCGCCGCCGCCGCCCCGCCGCGCCGCTCGCCGCCCGCCGCCGTCGCCCACGCGCCGCCCCGCCGGAGCAGCCACCCCGCCGCGGCCACCCACGCGCCGCCCCGCCCGCACGCTCGCCGAGGTTCGCTGCCGCCTCGAAATCCGTGCCCGGTTTTTTTAGAAAACCGATCAGTTTTCCGTCGGTTTTTTCGTTGGTTTTTTTAGATTCAGTTTTTTTAAATAGATCAGTTTTCTGGTTTATTTAAATAGCGAGCGTTCATCTGTTCGTACGTTCTAGCGAACGTTCGTTGTTTTTCTTTTTCTCGGATTAAATCCGTGATTTTTCTGATCGCGATTCCTGATTCGATTTTCGTTTTAGTATAACTTTTCGTTCGTTTATCGGAATTAGGCGATTCAAGCGCCTGGAGTTTCGTATCGAAACCCTCTATCCGTTTAACCAACTTAAACAAGATTTTGCTACTATAAAATTTGCCCTAGATCCAGATTAGTAGAACGAAGTTTGTTTTCTTTCGCCGTTTGACTTTCGTTGCTTCGTTCGATTTGAGTCTTTTTGCCAACCGGAGTTCTTAAGTTGAACCTTCTGGTTAGATCTATTATTTGAGTTTTACCCGTGCATTAGATTCGTACTTATTGTATGCTTGTTTGTTTGTCTGCGATAGAATACCTGGAGTGCGCCGCTTGTTACTTCGAATCGCTAGGTTTCCCGGATCATCAGCAAGGCAAGTAACACTTTGATCATACCTTTCCTACTACCCAGTTTTATTGCATTAGATCAATCCTCACACATTTCATGATTAGGATCTAATTAAATTGTGGGATGGGAAGTAGTTGAGGTAGTACCTATTACCTGTTTATTATCAAACCTTTGGGAGTTACTTCTACGTTTGCTTATTATGCCATGCTATGCTAGTAGACGTGGATTGGGTGAGTGATGTCCATGACAGATGTGAGTTTGGTTAATTAATGGTTTATCTAAGGTGGCAACTTAAACACACATCTGGGTGGATTGAGGCACCTGGGTATTCCAGGACTTGCCTGTTTTCTTTTGGACCGCCACCCAGGCTCAAAGGGATCATGAGATTATTCATGCTAGAAACTTCCGTGTGCAACCACAAGCTATTATGGGCTCTAGCATAGTTGACTAAGTCGTGCGAACTCTTACAGTGGTAGACTAGCAGATGTAGGGGATATAGGTGGTACGGTCTACCCGATCGTAAGGTGCTAGCGCTTCTGAAAGACTATGTCTCTATCATCCATTTTCTCAAACACCTTGTAGTGCGAGAAACCAAACGGAGGCGACCGAGTCTTGTGGGGAAAAGTGTGAAAACCTCTACAGAGTGTAATAAACTAATCATGATTAGCCGTGTCCCCGGTTATGGACATCTTGAGTATCTAGTACCTGGATTTTCATGTTAATCTCAACATGTTACTCTAAATTAATTTTGTTGGGTTTTGTTTAATGATGATGCTTAATTGGGATTGAGAATGCTGCCATCCATTCTCAATGTTTAACAACTACCAAGATAGATAAATAATTTTTATTCCTTTGAAGTAGGGAAAAATTGGCTTTACGCAAAACTGTAACCATAGAGCTTTCCACCAGCCAAATATGCATATAGTATAGCTGTTTCATTCCATTACTCTCTATGTGTTACATTGCTAGCATATTCCATGTGCTGACCCGTTTCGGGCTGCAACGTTAATGTTGCAGACTTTTCAGATGACGATTAAGGAGTTTTTAGGTCGTGGTTCTAGACTCAATGATGCCGTTGGAGTTGATGGACTCACTTATCTTCCAAGCCTTCCGCTGTTATCGTATTTAGATGGCCTTAAGCCATATTTATTGTAATAAGTTCTCTTTTGAGACACTCGATGTAATAAGTGTGTGATTGCTACTCTGTTATAAATCCTCCGAGTACTGTGTGGTGTCAGCATTACTCATCCAGGGATGACACCAAAGCACAGAGATCAGACTGTTTGAGGTCTGGTCGCTACAGGTGTCCTTGGATTATCTTGGGGGTGCCATCGGCATCCCCAAGCTTAGGCTCTTGCCACTCCTTGTTCCATAATCCATCAAATCCTTACCCAAAACTTGAAAACTTCACAATACAAAACTTAAAGTAGGAAACTCGTGAGCTCCGTTAGAGAAAGAAAACAAAAGACCACTTCAAGGTACTGTAATGAACTCATTCTTTATTTATATTTGTGTTATACCTACTGTATTCCAACTTCTCTATGTATTATAAACTATTTTACTAGCCATAGATTCATCAAAATAAGCAAACAACACATGAAAAACAGAATCTGTCAAAACAGAACAGTCTGTAGTAATCTGTAGCTAGCGCAAGATCTGGAACCCCAAAAATTCTAAAATAAATTTCTGGACGTGAGGAATTTATCTATTAATCATCTGAAAAAAGAATTAACTAAATATAACTCTCCAAATAAAAATTACAGCAGTTCTCGTGAGCGCTAAAGTTTCTGATTTTTTACTGTTAGTTCAACAAGAATTTCCCCAAGTCTTCCCAACGGTTCTACTTGGCACAAACACTAATTAAACACAAAAAACACAACCAAAACAGAGGCTAAATAATTTATTTATTACTAAACAGGAGCAAAAAGCAAGGAATAAAAATAAAATTGGGTTGCCTCCCAACAAGCGCTATCGTTTAACGCCCCTAGCTAGGCATAAAATAGAAGATAGATCTAGGTATTGCCATCTTTGGTAGGCAATCCATAAGTGGCTCTCATGATAGTTTCATATGGCAATTTTATTTTCTTTCTTGTAAAGTGTTCCATGCCCTTTTTTAATGGAAATTGAAATCTAATATTCCCTTCCTTCATATCAATAATCGCACCAACCGTTCTAAGGAAAGGTCTACCAAGAATAATAGGGCAAGAAGGATTGCAATCTATATCAAGAACAATGAAATCTACAGGCACATAATTTCTATTTGCAACAATAAGAACATCATTAATCCTTCCCATAGGTTTCTTAATAGTAGAATCCGCAAGGCAAGTTTAGAGAGCAATCATCTAAATTACGGAAATCTAGCAAATCACACAAAGTTTTGGGGATAGTGGAGACACTAGCACCCAAATCACACAAAGCATAAAACTCATGATCTTTAATTTTAATATTAATAGTTGGTTCCCACTCATCATAGAGTTTTCTAGGGATAGAAACTTTCAACTCAAGTTTTTCTTCATAAGATTGCATCAAGGCATCAACAATATGTTCGGTGAAGGCTTTATTTTGACTATAAGCATGTGGAGAATTTAGCACGGATTGCAACAAGGAAATACAATCAATTAAAGAGCAACTTTCATAATTAAATTCCTTGAAATCCAATATAGTGGGTTTAGCAACATCTAGATTTTTATTTCTTTCAATCCCGCTTTCATCAATTTCATCATAAAGGTCTAAATACTCTGAATTTTTAGAACGCCTTCTAGGTAAAGGAAGATCATATTCAGTTTCATCAATATTCATATTGCAAAAAAAAGATTTAATAGGAGACACATCAATAACTTTTAGATCTTCATCTTGATTTTCATAGGAATTGGAAGAACACGCTTTAATAAAGGCATCTTTGGAGTCACGCATCCTAGCGGTTCTTTCCTTGCACTCATCAATGGAAATTCTCATGGCTTTGAGAGACTCATTGATATCATGCTTAGGAGGAATAGATATAAGCTTTAAAGAATCAACCTTGAGAGAAATTCTATCAACGTTCCTAGCCAAATCATCAACTTTAAGCAATTTCTCTTCAAGCAAAGCATTAAAATTCTTTTGTGAATTCATAAACTCTTTAACACTATTCTCAAATTCAGAGGGCATCTTATTATAATTTCCATAAGAGTTGTTGTAGGAATTCCCATAATTATTAGAAGGATTACTAGGATATGGCCTAGGATTAAAATTCCCTCTATAAGCGTTGTTACCAAAATTATTCCTACCAACAAAATTCACATCCATAGATTCATTATTATTATCAATCAAAGTAGACAAAGGCATATCATTAGGATCAGAAGAAACACTCTTAGTAACAAATAATTTCATAAGTTCACCCATCTTTCCACTCAACACATTGATTTCTTCTATCGCATGCACTTTTTTATTAGAAGTTCTTTTAGTATGCCATTGAGAATAATTAACCATAATATTATCTAGGAGTTTAGTAGCATCTCCTAAAGTGATTTCCATAAAAGTACCTCCTGCGGCCGAATCTAAAAGATTTCTAGAAGCAAAATTCAATCCGGCATAAAATTTTTGTATAATCATCCACAAATTCAAACCATGAGTAGGGCAATTATGTATCATTAATTTCATTCTCTCCCAAGCTTGTGTAACATGTTCATGATCAAGTTGTTTAAAGTTCATAATATCGTTTCTAAGAGAGATGATCTTAGCGGGAGGGAAATACTTAGAGATAAAAGCATCCTTGCACTTGTTCCAGGAATCAATACTATTTTTAGGCAAAGACGAAAACCAAGCTTTAGCATGATCTCTAAGCGAAAAAGGAAATAGCTTCAATTTAATGACATCATTATCGACATCTTTTTTCTTTTGCATATCACATAAATCAACGAAGCTATTCAGATGAGTAGCGGCATTTTCATTAGGAATGCCGGCGAATTGATCTTTCATAACAAGATTCAACAAAGCAACATTGATTTCACAAGATTCAGTATTGGCAAGAGGAGCAATCAGAGTGCTAAGGAAATCATTATTATTGGTATTGGTGAAGTCACACAATTTGGTAGTATCTTGAGCCATCGCGACAAACAAGCAAACAAACTAGAACACGAGAAAACAAAAGCAAACGGGCAAAAGAGGCAAATAGAGAGGGAGGATAGAGAGAGAGAGAGGGCGAATATAATGGCAAGGGTGAATTGGGGGGAGAGGAAAACGAGAGGCAAATGGCAAATAATGTAATGCGAGAGATAGGGATTGTGATGGGTACTTTGTATGTTGAATTTTTGCGTAGACTCCCCGGCAACGGCGCCAGAAATGGCTCGTTGTCGGGAGTCAGATCTTGACTTGACTTGCGCGAACCTCCCCGGCAACGGCGCCAGAAATTCTTCTTGCTATCTCTTGAGCTTGCGTTGGATTTCCCCAAAGAGGAAAGGATGATGCAGCAGAGTAGCGTAAGTATTTCCCTCGGTTTTTGAGAACCAAGGTATCAATCCAGTAGGAGGCCATGCTCAAGTCCCTCGTACCTGCACAAAATGGTAGCTACTCGCAACCAACGCGATTAGGGGTTGTCAATCCCTTCACGGTCACTTACGAGAGTGAGATCTGATAGATATAATATTTTTGGTATAAAGATGCAAAGCGAAAAGTAAAGGCAAAGTAAAAAACCAAACCAAGATTATAGTAATGGAGATTGATATGATGAGAATAGACCCGAGGGCCATAGGTTTCACTAGTGGCTTCTCTCAAGAGCATAAGTATTCTACGGTGGGTGAACAAATTACTATTGAGCAATTGACAGAATTGAGCATAGTTATGAGAATATCTAGGCATGACCATGTATATAGGCATCACGTCCGTGACAAGTAGATCGAAACGATTCTGCATCTAGTACTATTACTCCACTCATCGACCGCTATCCAGCATGCATCTAGAGTATTAAGTTAAAAACAGAGTAACACCTTAAGCAAGATGACATGATGTAGAGAGATAAATTCATGCAATATGAAATAAACCCCATCTTGTTATCCTCGATGGCAACGATCCAATACGTGCCTTGCTGCCCCTTCTGTCACTGGGAAAGGACACCGCAAGATCGAACCCAAAGCTAAGCACTTCTCCCATGGCAAGAACTACCAATCTAGTTGGCCAAACCAAACGGATAATTCGAAGAGACTTGCAAAGATAACCAATCATACATAAAAGAATTCAGAGAAGATTCAAATATTATTCATAGATAGACTTGATCATAAACCCACAATTCATCGGTCTCAACAAACACACCGCAAAAAGAAGATTACATCGAATAGATCTCCACAAGAGAGGGGGAGAACTTTGTATTGAGATCCAAAAAGAGAGAAGAACCCATCTAGCTACTAACTATGGACCCGAAGGTCTGAGGTAAAATACTCACACTTCATCGGAGGGGCTATGATGATGTAGAAGCCCTCCGTGATGACGGCCCTCTTCCGGCGGAGCTCCGGAAAAGGCCCCAAGATGGGAGCTCGTGGATACAGAAAGTTGTGGCGGTGGAATTAGGTTTTTGGCTCCTTTTTTGTTTGTTTGGGGGTACATAGGTATATATAGGAGGAAGGAGTACGTCGGTGGAGCTCCGAGGGGCCCATGAGGCAGGGGGTGCGCCCTATGGGGGTGCGCCCCCACCCTCGTGACCGCCTCATTTGTTCCTTGGAGCAGGGTCCAAGTCTCCTCGATCACGTTCGGTGAGAAAATCACGTTCCCAAAGGTTTTATTCCGTTTGGACTTCGTTTGATATTCCTTTCTTCGAAACACTGAAATAGGCAAAAAAACAGCAATTCTGGGTTGGGCCTCCGGTTAATAGGTTAGTCCCAAAAATAATTTAGAAGTGGAAAATAAAGCCCAATATAGTCCAAAACAGTAGATAATATAGCATGGAGCAATCACAAATTATAGATACGTTGGAGACGTATCATGCCCTCGGCAGGATCTGGTAGATAGTGAGGCTTCTCAGCCTTTTTCATTTGTAGATGTCTGTACTCAGACATGTTAAGCTTCCGCTTGTGCTTGTTGCTTGTATGCTCTGTATGTTGGGGTCATGAGACCCATGTTTGTAATGCTTGGCTCCTCGGAGCCTAATGAATAAATACTTTGAGTCGTAGAGTCTTGTTGTGATGCCATGTTGTATTTACACATATCGAGCATATTGTGTGTATGATTTGAAATGCTTGGTATGTGTGGGATCCGACAACCTAGTTGTTTATCCTTGGTAGCCTCTCTTATGGGGAAATGTAGTCTTGTGCCTCCATGAGCCATAGTAGTCCGCTACAGCCCGGTTCACTGGAGTCCTGCTAGCCCAGCACTACTGCTCCGGAACACTTGATTGGCCGGCATGTGATTCACTTCGTTCCTGTGTGTGTCCCTTCGGGGAAATGTCACGCGGTGACATCCGGAGTCCTGCCTAGCCTGCTACAGCCCGGTTCAATGGAGTCCTATTAGCCCAGTGCTACAGCCCTGATTCGCACGCTGCTGACCGACATCCTCGATGTTGATTCATGTATGCCTGTCCCCGTAAGTTAGTGACACTTTGGGTTCACGACTAGTCATGTCAGCCCGAGTTCTTTGTTATATGGATGCTAGCGACACTATCATATACGTGAGCCAAAAGGCGCAAACGGTCCCGGGCCAGGTAAGGTGGCATCCGTGGGAATACCGTGTGTGAGGCCGCAAAGTGATATGATGTGTTACATGCTAGATCAGTGTGACTTAGGATCGGGGTCCTGACATCCTGGTACTGAAGAAGAACAAGCAGTGGCGAATGTTTATTGATTACACTAGCCTCAACGAAGCATGCCCCAAGGACCCGTTCGCTTTGCCAAGGATCGACCAAGTGATAGACTCCACAACCGGATGCGAGCTGTTGAGTTTCTTGGATGCATATTCAGGATATCACCAGATCAAGTTGAACCCGGCCGACAGACTGAAGACCGCCTTCATCACGCCGTTTGGAGCCTTCTGCTACTTGACCATGACGTTCGGCTTGAGGAATGCCGGCGCCACCTTCCAACGTTGCATGCTGAAGTGCCTCCTTAAGCAACTCGGCAGAAACGCCCACGTTTATGTGGACGACGTGGTGGTGAAGACGGAGAAGCATGGAACACTGCTAGAAGACCTCAAGGAGACCTTTGAGAACTTGCGCCGATTTCAAATCAAGCTCAACCCGGAGAAATGCGTCTTCGGAGTACCAGCTGGCCAGCTTCTTGGCTTCCTGGTCTCTGAACGCGGCATAGAATGCAACCCTATGAAGATCAAGGCCATTGAGAGGATGGAAGTACCCGGCCGACTGCTGGACGTACAAAAGTTCACCGGCTGTTTGGCATCCATCAGCCGATTCATCAGTCGGCTGGGCAAGAAGGCTCTCCCCCAATACCAACTCATGAAGAAGACCACTTTTTTCGAGTGGAACCACAAGGCAGATGAAGCTTTTCTCCAACTAAAGAAGATGTTGACTACTACACTTGTTCTGGCGGCTCCGACTCCTAAGGAACCCATGCTCCTGTACATCGCTGCCACCAGCCGAGTAGTCAGCACCGTCATCGTGGTAGAGCGCAAGGAGGATGGCAAGGCACTACCAGTCCAGAGACCGGTGTATTATTTGAGTGAAGTACTGTCGACCTCCAAGCAAAACTATCCCCACTACCAGAAGATGTGCTACGGCGTGCACTTTGCCGCCAAGAAATTGAAGCCTTACTTCCAAGAACATCCAATCACTGTGGTCTGCACAGCTCCACTAGCCGAGATCATTGGGAGCCGGGATGCTTCGGGCCAAGTGGCCAAATGGGCCATAGATTTGCCCCCCTACACCATCTACTACCAGCCTCGCACCGCCATCAAGTCGCAAGCACTGGCCGACTTCCTCATCGACTGGGCCAAGACCCAGTATCTGCCGCCAGCACCCGACTCCACCCATTGGCGAATGCATTTTGACGGCTCCAAGATGCGCACTGGCTTGGGAGCTGGCATCGTCCTCACCTCTCCCAAAGGCGACAAGCTCAAATATGCGCTGCAAATCCATTTTGCCGCCTCCAACAACGTCGCCGAATACGAGGCACTCATTCACGGGCTCCGGCTGGCCAAAGAGCTTGGCATTCACCAGATCCTATGCTATGGTGACTCCGACTTGGTGGTCCAACAGTCGTCAGGCGATTGGGACGCCAAAGACGCAAACATGGCAAGCTACCGCTTCCTCGTACAGCAACTCAGTGGATATTTTGAGGGGTGCGAATTTCTCCATGTACCAAGAAACGACAACGACCAAGCAGACGCCCTGGCTCGAACCGGCTCCACCCGTCAAGCAATACCGTCCGGTGTCGCCCTTCAGCGCCTCCTTAAGCCATCTGTCAAGACATCGCCAGAGTCAGACTCTATCTTCATGCCGGCTCCTCCTGAAGCAGTCGGATCCGACTCGAGAGCCCCCGCAGACGGCACGAGCATTCCAGCAGGTGGCGCGGGGGTCGTGACAGTCGCACCCGACCTGGGGACTGCGGCGGTCGGCCCGGAGACTTCAGAACCCACCCTGAGGACTGCGCCAATCGGCCCGGGGACTTCACCGACGCAGCAAGCGGCTGCCGACTCCAACCCTCTGCCTCCCGGCCCAGCCGCCCTTGTCCAAGTCGCAGTCCTGACAGTTGCAGAAATTGCAGCACCTTCATGGGCCCATCCCATCCTCAAATTCCTGGTGAACAAAGAGCTGCCAACTGACGAGATCTTAGCTCGACAAGTGCAACGCCGGGCGGCAGCCTACACCATAGTCAACAGAGAGCTTGTAAGGCGCAGTGTCACTCGTGTCTACCAGCGCTGCATGGAGCCGGAGCAATGCCATGCAATTCTCAAGGACATCCATCAAGGCGAGTGTGGCCACCATGCGACTTCAAGAGCACTCGTCGCCAAATCCTTCCGCCATGGTTTCTTCTGGCCGACTGCTCTTGAAGACGCCAATGTCTTGGTCCAAAAATGCAAAGGGTGCTAGAAGTTCCGCTCCAAGCCACATCAGCCGGCTTCTGCACTCAAGACTATTCCCATTGTCTGGCCCTTTGCTGTTTGGGGCCTAGACATGGTGGGACCATTCAAGACGGCACGAGGCGGCTTGACTCACTTACTTGTCACAGTGGACAAGTTCACCAAGTGGATAGAAGTAAAACCAATCAAGAAGTTGAATGGTCCGACCGCTGTGACTTTCATCTCCGACATCACAATTCGGTACGCCATACCGCACAACATCATCACCGACAACGGCACAAACTTTGCCAAAGGCGCCTTGGCCCGTTTTTGCGCGACGCAGGGCATCCGACTGGACTTAGCGTCCGTTGCCCATCCGCAGTCCAACGGCCAGGTAGAGCGAGCAAACGGCCTCATCCTGTCCGGCATCAAGCCTCGACTGGTTGAGCCTCTAGAGCGCTCGGCTGGCTGCTGGCTTGACGAGTTGCCAACCATCCTCTGGAGCCTGCGCACAACTCCAAACAACTCAACCAACTTCACACCCTTCTTCCTCATCTACGGTGCCGAAGCCGTCATCCCAACAGACATAGAATTCGAGTCCCCTCGAATCACCATGTACACCAAAGAGGAAGCAGAAGAAGCACGTCAAGACGGCGTCGATCTGCTGGAAGAGGGCCAGCTGTTGGCACTCAGCCAGTCCAGCATCTACCAGCAGATCATGCGCCGATACTACAACCGGAAGGTCAAGCCGAGATCTTTCCAAGAAGGAGACCTTATGCTCCTGCTGATCCAGCGAACAGTCGGCCAGCACAAGCTCTCAACACCTTGGGAAGGCCCTTTCATCATCAGCAAAGTGTTGGGCAATGACTCCTACTACTTGATCGACGCTCAGAAGCCCCGAGCACGCAAGAGGGACGACTCCGGCAAAGAGACGAAGCGGCCATGGAATGCAAATCTCCTCCAAAGATTTTACAGTTAATGCAGTATGTACCACACTACCTTTTGTATTAAAGTACGAAGACTTCGGCCCCCCTGAGAAGAGCTCGGGGACTGCCCTCTTTTATATATATGATAAGAATTCTGCCTAAGAGTATGTTATTCTTTTTTATGCCGTTTGGCACTGGGTTCGACTAGTCGGCCCGGGGACTTGCCGTCTTGTACTATGAAATGCTTCCTGCAGCCGGACAAGTAGTGTGTGGCACTTAAGCCGTCTCCTGTTAGAAGCCGCAGCTCGCAGAGCGACTGTCTGGTGGGCAGGAGTAAGGTAGAATGGGTGTCCACATGAAAAATGGCTAAGGACTCAAAGCATGTACAATAGTTTAAGCCGGCTTCCAGCCTTTTACAACCAATTCTTGAGCAGCCGGCTCACTGTTTTCTAATCAACTTGCTAAAAAACTCTAAATGGCTAAGTACTTACCTTCCCAAAAAAGCTAAGTACTTGATCAAGAAACAGTCCGCAGAGCGGCTGTCCGACTGGCAAGACGGCAACCAAGGGAAGGCGGCAAAGGAAAAAGCCAAAGAGCAATGGGAAAAGAGATAGAACACGGAGACATATTTACATAGAAAAGGCCCTTGGCCGAATCTTCAAAACATAAGTTCAAGATACACCCCACGGGTGGAATTGTGCAAATTAACAAGTTCAACGAGACTATTAAGCAGATAAAAGCAAAGATGAAGTGGCAGTCTAGGAAACTACAGACGGATTCGAAGGACTGGAGGGGTCGGCGGTGCCAGTTGCTGGAGCGGCCGGCTGGTTGGTCTCCGCTTGGTCCCCTCTGGTAGCAGCTTACTCGGTTGGGCGCGGCTCGTTGCTAGAGGCGAGGTCAAGCTGGGGCTGGCCATCTGTTCCGACCTCTGGCGCCTCCTCCTCGCTTCCTTCCTTCGCCTCGCCTTCTTCCTCGCCACTGGAGTCAATCACCTCCGCCGAGTCCTCGCCGTCGTCCGGGTTCAGCCCGAACCACTTCGGCGGCGCCTCCTCGCCGTTCTCAGCCTGCTCTAGGACGAAGATGCTGGTGTCGGTATATTCGGCGATCGACGCTGCGCGCTTGACGAGATCGTCTTCCACGACCACCAACTCTTCCTGAGCTTCTAGTCAAAACGTGGCTAGTTGGGCTAGACTCAGCCCAGGATACCATGCCTTGACGAACTCTAAGGCCCGGCGCGCTCCAGCCCGGGCCGAAGAGCCCTTCTAGGCCTCAAGGCGGCCAGCCGCTACCTCCAGCCAGTCGGTAGTCCGACTGGGGGTGCGCGGTGCCTGCATATCCGGCCACAGGGCGGCAATCGCCTGGGCGCCGACACGTTGAAGCCGGCGCAGCATTCGGTGAGCCGGCCGAAGGCGGGCCTCGATACACAGGATCTGCTCGCCAAGAGTTCGGGGGGCGTCGGCGGCGATCTGTGCGCCGTCTGCCCTCCGCCATTCGCGATCCGCTTCGATGGCTTGGTTGGCAGCGACCGAGTGGCCAGGGAAGAAGTCTGCCAAGACAGAAGAACGAAGAGCAAGATTAAAGACTAGAGGTCCACTTGACTAGCAGTCGGCAGCTTAGAAAAGAAAAATTAGGGGAAGCTCACCGTCGACGAGATCTTCGATCTCATGGAAGCCGGAGACCAGCATCGCCTCCTTGTCGGTCCAGGAGGAGCGCTCAGACGCGAATTTGGCAAGGAGGGCGGTCTCCTTGTCCTCCACCTCCTTCTAGGCCTTCTTGAGCAGCTCCTTCTGCTCCGCCAGCTGCGTGGCCAGCCGATCGCGCTCCTCCGCCAGCTGGCTGCACTCCTCCTTGACACGCAGCGCATTGTTGGCCTTGCCCAGCTACTGATGTAGGGTGGCGTTGGCCTCTGCAGAAGAAGAAGAAAATGTGTCAGTCGTCAACTAGGAAGAAAGGTCGCCGAGGAGATCCGGCCCGACTGCTCAGCAGTCGGCCCGAATCTCGAGGACTACATCCTGCAGGTGCGCCAGCGCGCCCCCGCGAAGAAAGGAATCATCAACAAAAGAAGAATAGTCGCCGGGGAGATCCGGCCCGACTGCTCAGCAGTCGGCCCAAATCTCGGCGACTACAGCCCGCGGGTGCGCCAGCGCGCCCCCACAGAGAAGTAAGAAGACTCACCCGGTTGTTCGACAAGTCAGCGGTCCGCTTGGCCAGCTCCTCAACATTGGCGTTGAAGGTGGTCACGTGAAGATTGTGGTAATCCGGCAAAAATTTTTTAGACAAAGTGTTGGTACTTGGAACTCGCCGATTAGAGTTCTGAGCCGCCTGCTCAGCAGCCGGACTGAAACTCGGGGACTACACCCAGTGGGTGTGCTGGCGTGCCCCCATAAAGAAGAACAAGAAACAGAAACAAAGAAGGAGGACGCGAACCTGGATGGCTGCTCACGATTCCAGATACGCCTTGGTGCATTCCTTGATGGCATTGCCCTCGGCTCGGATCTTGGCTTGGACGTCCAAAAGCGCCTGGTTCAATGAGCCCGTCCCGCCTCCCCGCACCCACCCAGTGGGCACGGCGCTCGTCGCCTCGGTGTCCGGGATCGTGGAGCTCGCGGCGCCGGTCTCCAGAGGGCGCGGTGCCGAGGCCGCCTTCACGAGATGGCGGCGCATCGGTGTGCCGACCTCAAGAGCCAGGCCCGTCGCCACCACATTTTCAGTTGGCGGCACCGGCGGGTCCGCCGGCTGCCTGGCTGGTGTGCTCCCGGATGGCGGCGGTGGCGGCACGATTACGTCCGGCATGGCGATGTCATCCCCGTCCCTCTCCATGATTGGGTTCTCGTCGCCGACTTCTCCAGTCTACGCCGTGAACTCCGATGGTGGCGGCGCAGAGTTCAGAGGGACGATGAACACCGCCGACTGGCGGTGTGCGGCTTCTTTAGCACGCTTCTTCTCCGCATCGGCGGCCTCGGCTTCCGCTAGCTTCTTCAGGGCGGCGACCTCTGCCTTGTCAGCTTCCGCCTTCTTCAGGCGGGCGGCTTCCCGCTGCTCGTGCGCCTCTCGAAGGTCGGCGGCCGGATCAATCCGCCGGGTGGTGGACGAGGTCTCCGCCGACTTCATGACGGAGCCAGCGGCTGACTTCTCAAGAGAGAGCGGGGCCCTAAAGTCAAGAATGTAAAGCAAAGGAATTTCAGATGGAGTCAACAAAGAAAAATTGAGGGCGCAAAGGAAGGTAGCACTTACGCAGAAACTAGCTGCGGCATCTTCACCTCCTTGCGGAAGCGGTTGGCCTTTGCGGCCGCTTCGTCCCACTTGGTCGCCGTGGCCGAGCCCTTGGGCTTCTTCGGCCGGCTGCCGAACGGGCTCTGCCCGGCCCTGCGCTTCTTAGCGCCGCCTTGGGCGTCCGGCGCGGCAGACGAGCTCGCACCCGGCTGGACGGTTCCTAGCTGGTGGCACGGGGCGACCTCCTCGTCATCGTCAGGCTAGTCCTCGAGACTGGCAGCTAGTCTCGGGCCACCCACTTCGCCACCTCCTCCCTCGGCGTCATCCTCCAGGGCCGCCGCCCCCAAGTCGGGGTCGTCAACACCGCTCTCTACCCGGTCGGGGAGGAATTCACGGTCCGGCCCCATGGTGCCGGCTGTTGGCTGGAGGAGGGGGTTCTGACCAAAGCCGACTGGTCAGATCGGACAAGATGGACTCGGCAACGAAGAAGTCAGGAGAGTCAAAGAAAAAGAGAAAAAGAAACGACTCACCAGAGGAGGAGGGGTGGCACGTGAATACGGCTCCTTGCCGAACTGCCACTCTTCTTTGAGGTTGCAGTTCGCAAGATAATTCACCATATAGGCTACGTCCTCATGAGGCATTTCCTTGGTGCACATCCGACTTGGGTCCCGATGCCCGCTCATCTGGCAAATCATGCGGGGGTGAACTTGGAGTGGGAGCACTCGGCACGCCACGAAGGCGGCCAGCAAATCCGGCCCGGTCAGGCCCTCCGATTGCGTCAACACTCGGAGTCGCGCGACGGCGCCGGCTCGTGCGGGCGTCAGCGTCCTGGCCCGATACGACCAGTTGGGCTGCCTCCCAGCCGGCGGGCCGGCTACGTAGGCCGACAGATTGACCCAGTCGCCCTCCGCGGAGACGTTCTTCACGTAGAAGTACGACCGCTGCCACATCTTCACCGACTTTATCAGCTTGATGGAGGGAAACGGGTTGTCGGCCCCCGACCTCCGCACGGCGATGAATACGCCGCACTGAGCCGGCACGCCCGCGGCTTGGGTGCCGAGCTTGGAGTAGAAGAACTCCCCCCGGAGCTCGATGGTGGGGAGAACGCCGAGGAAGCCTTCGCACAAGGCGACGAAGGCGGACAGCAGCACCACCGTGTTTGGGGTGAGGTGGTGCGGCTGGAGACCGTAGAATTCAAGAAAAGAGCAGAAGAAGCTACTCGCCGGTAGACCAAGGCCACGTAGGCAGTGCGAGCGGAAGACGACCCGCTCGTCCTCCTGTGGTGCCGGCGAGATTTCCCCCTCCATGCCAGACGGACCCGCACGAGGTCCTCGCCGGGCAGCCAACACGTCTTGCGGAGGAAATCGACGTGATCGTCGTGGACCTCTGAACCATCCCAGGTGCCGGAGTGCACCGCAGGGGGCGTGGCGGCGGAGGAAGAGCTCATTGTGAGCGGACCACCGTAGCGCTCGATGTAGCTTGAGGCGCTGCGGCGAGAGGGAAAAGAAGAAGTATGAGGAGGCGGGGCGCGCGTACTCCGCCGCTCCCCCTCCTCCCCCTACTTATAGACTCATGGGCTGCGAAGCCGAGGGGGCGGTTGTGGGATCTACTGCGCCCACTACCCCATGCCCCCACGTTTATCGCGCAAAGTTACTGCGTGCAGTAACTCCGCGAGAACCTCAACCGACCACCCCGGCCACAGCAGATCCGCTCGCGCGCCGAGGCGCGGTAGTGGCGGGCCCCGCCTGTAGGCATGTCCCATCGCGCATGTGGGTGGGCAGACTGGCCCGGCCGCTTGTTGCCACGTGATGGGCCCGAAACAGGCGGCGGCCTGGAAGCTTAGCTGGTATGCCACTAGGATCCCGCCGGGGCGTTTGAAAGTTTTGGACAAGTCAAATTGGACGAGTCCGACTCCTACCAGTCGGCCTGGCAGAAGTCGAACGAGGTTTCACCTCAAGCTCTCGGAGAAAGAAACTGCTGAGGATCCTCGGTCGATTGTCCGTGGCGCCTCATCAGCTTCGGGGACTACTGTCGGAGTAATGGGCCACGGGTAGGTTAACCCGAGGCCCCGAACCTTTCAAGACATCGGGGCTGACCGTGCCCCTCAAGACGCCAGGATGAAGAGCCACCTTCTGGAGGCCGGCTGAAGGAATAGTCGACTACCCGCATGCGGCTGAGTCCTAGAGGCGAGGTCAAGACCAGCCAACTCCCGCCTGACGGCTTCCAGAGAAGCCGGCCACCGGGAGTTGGCCCATGACACCAACGAAGCCCATGCCCTCATCAGGGGTGATGGGACAGGGAGTGGCAATAGTGAAGCCCACTCCCTCCCCTTTCCAGGGGATGGCTAGGCCACAATGCGCTGTACCAATGGAGATCTCCGTCTGGCGCGGCACTGTTGCTATGCCATCCCTGACATCAGCAACAGTGGGCAGAGTCCTGCACCCACGACGGCCTGTCAGTACGGTCCACGGATGACGGGCCCTACCGGTCAGCGAGAGTTTAGAAGACGGCAAGAGCGCCACCAGTCGGACCCGTAGGGAGCCGGCCCACGGGAGTTGGCCAACCCCTCCCACGGGTCCCCCGCGCCATTAACCAGACGAGACAGAGAGTGGCTATAGTGACACCCGCCAGACGGTGGGGCTGTAGCCACGACCCTATGACCAAGCCTACATCATTAGAAGCATGGCTGTAGTAATCAACAGTCGGCAAGACCCGCAAGCGGCGGGTACGGCCTGTCGGCTCCGTACCAGACCAGTCAACGGGGCCCACCAGTCGGCGGGCCCCAGCAGTCGGCAGAAAGGCCGGCAGGCGAAGAGACTGACGGCTGGGCCCTGCGCCTAGTCAGTTTACCATTGTACCCCTCGGGGTAGGCCTATATAAACCCTCCAGGGCACCCATGCAAAGGGTTCCACCCATTAGAACTAGACCAGATCATAGAGGGAGGAGAGAGCTAGCCCTGCCTTCTCCTACCTCCAGCATACAGCTCGAGGAGCGCCCTTGTACTCACTTTTCCTTAGTGATCATGCGGAGACCCCGCAGAGCAGGACTAGGGGTGTTATCTCCTAGGAGAGCCCCGAACCTGGGTAAGTACGCTGGCGTTCGTGTCTACGCCTAATCCCGCTTCCGGGCACCGGCGACGTTCTACTCGCTCCCACCATGATAAGCCATCCATTGGCATATGTCGCACCCAACCCCCGACAGATATCTTGAGAGAAGCCACTAGTGAAACCTATGGCCCCCGGGTCTATCTTCCATCATATTATTTTCCTATCAATTTGCTATTTCTCCTGCCATTTATTTTGCAATCTTTACTTTCCAATCTATATCATAGAAATACCAAAAATATTTATCTTATTATCTCTATCAGATCTCACTTTTGCAAGTGGCCGTGAAGGGATTGACAACCCCTTTATCACATTGGTTGCAAGGTTCTTATTTGTTTGTGCAGGTACAAGGCGACTTGCGTGTAACCTCCTACTGGATTGATACCTTGGTTCTCAAAACTAAGGGAAATACTTACTCTACTTTGCTGCATCACCCTTTCCTCTTCAAGGGAAAACCAACACATGCTCAAGAGGTAGCAAGAAGGATTTTTTACGCCGTTGCCGGGGAGGCTTACGCCAAGTCAAGTCAAGATTTGATCTCCCAGCAACTAGGCATTTCTGGCGCCATTGTTGGGGAGATCTACGCACAAGTCAAGACATACCAAGTACCCATCACAAACTCTTATCCCTCGCATTACATTATTTGCCATTTGCCTCTCGTTTTCCTCTCCCCCACTTCACCCTTGCTGTTTTATTCGCCTCTTTTCCGTTTGCCTTCTTTCGCTTGCCTATCTGTACTATGGCCGAACCAAAAGGGGCTAAGGGTTTCCCGGTTTTTAATGCCTTGGATAACCACTATATCATTTCTAAGCTCATAAATAATGATGCTATGGAAAGACCTACCGGGATTGCCAATGAGAATTTAAATAATCTTGATGAAGATGACCCCAGATTTTTTTGTTATTTGCTTGATGAATTGTTGAAAGATGCTTGGGATAGGTTGTTAAGGATCCGAGCTAGCTATGTAACCTAATATCAAATTGAAATATATTTAAGAAGCTTTTATATTAGCTTACCCTATTCTTTCAAGCAAGTTTTAGATTCTATTTTTGAAGAAGGTTTTCTTGAGGGGGATGCCATCGATACCTACGAAAAGATGAAGCCATATTTGGGCACCCCATGAGTGAAAAGGTTGAGTCCACCTCTCTTTTGTGTTTTTATCAGAATGAAATTATCAAAGAGATGAAGGCTAGCTTAGATGCAAATTTTCGTAGTGTGCTTAATCTTTCTTCTACCATTAATGGTCATGTGCTTTCACAAAATAGAAAGATAAGTGCTTTAGTTAAGAAAGTCTCCCTTTATCATCAAAAGGGAAAAGATGGCAATACCTAGGTCTATTCTTGCCTTTATGCATAGCTAGGGGTGTTAAATGATAGCGCTTGTTGGGAGGCAACCCAATTTTATTTTTGTTTCTTGCTTTTTGTTTATATTTAGTAATAAATAAATCATATACCCTCTGTTATGATTGTGTTTTATGTTTTAATTAGTGTTTGTGCCAAGTAAAGCCTTTATGATCTTCTTGGATGATTGTTGTTTGATCTTGCTGTAAAAAACAGAAAGTTTGCGCTCACGAGAACAATTTTAATTTTTTACCAGAGAACGATAAAATACTGATTCCAATTGAAGTAGATAAATATAAAAATTATTTAGGTCATCCTAATTTGGTAGAATTTTTGGAGTTACATAAGTATCCGAAACCTACATATTACTACAGACTGTTATGTTTTTGACAGATTCTATTTTTCGTGTGTTGTTTGCTTATTTTGATGAATCTATGGCTAGTATCGGGGGGGGGGGGTATGAATCATTGAGAAGTTGGAATACAGTAGGTTTAACACCAATATAAATAAATAATGAGTTCATTACAGTACATTAAAGTGGTGATTTATTTTCTTATACTAACGGAGCTCATGAGATTTTCTATTGAGTTTTGTGTTGTGAAGTTTTCAAGTTTTTGGGTAAAGATTTGATGGATTTTGGAATAAGGAATGGCAAAAGACTAAGCTTGGGTATGCCCAAGGCACACCAAGGTAAAATTCAAGGACAACCAAAAGCCTAAGCTTGGGTATGCCCCAGAAGGCATCCCCTCTTTCGTCTTCGTCCATCGGTAACTTTACTTGAGGCTATATTTTTATTCACCACATGATATGTGTTTTGCTTGGAGCGTCTTGTATGATTTGATTCTATGATATTTAGTTTACCGCAATCATCCTTGCTGTACACACCTTTTGGGAGACACACACATGAATCAGAATTTAATAGAATACTCTATGTGCTTCACTTATATCTTTTGAGCTAGACAATTTTGCTCTAGTGCTTCGCTTATATCTTTTTAGAGCACGGTGGTGGTTTTATTTTATAGAAATTATTGAACTCTCATGCTTCACTTATATTATTTTGAGAGTCTTATAGAACAACATGGTAATTTGCTTTGGCTATAAAACTAGTCCTAATATGATGAGCATCCAGGATGGGTATAATAAAAACTTTCATAAAAAGTGCATTGAATACTATGAGAAGTTTGATACTTGATAATTTTTTTGAGATATGAAGATGGTGATATTAGAGTCATGCTAGTTTAGGAGTTGTGAATTTTAGAGATACTTGTGTTAAAGTTTGTGATTCCCGTAGCATGCACATACGGTGAACCGTTATGTGATGAAGTCGGAGCATTTCCATAGCCTTTCCGAGATATATTGCCATGCAACTTATCATCGTTCCGTTTTTTATGACACGTTTCATCTTTGTCATATTGCTTTGCATGATCATGTAGTTGACATCGTATTTTTGGCAAAGCCACCTTTATAAATCTTTCATACATGTCACTCTTGATTCATTGCATATCCCAGTACACCGCCGGAGGCATTTACATAGAGTTATATTTTGTTATAAGTATTGAGTTGTAATTCTTGAGTTGTAAGTAAATAAAAGTGTGATGATCATCATTATTAGAGCATTGTCCCAAGTGAGGAAAGGATGATGGAGACTATGATTCCCCCACAAGTCGGGATGAGACTCCGGACGAAAAATAAAAAGAAAGAAAGAAAGAAAAAAGAGGCCATAAAAAATAAGAGGAAAAGGCCCAAATAAAAAAATGAGAGAAAAAGAGAGAAGGGGCAACGTTACTATCCTTTTACCACACTTGTGCTTCAATGTATCACCATAATCTTCATGATAGAGAGTCTCCTAGGTTATCACTTTCATATACTAGTGGGAATTTTACATTATAGAACTTGGCTTGTATATTCCAATGATGGGCTTCCTCAAAATGCCCTAGGTCTTCGTGAGCAAGCGAGTTGGATGCACACCCACTTAGTTTCTTTTGTTGAGCTTTCATACACTTGTAGCTCTAGTGCATCCATTGCATGGCAATCCCTACTCAGTCACGTTGATATCTATTGATGGGCATCTCTATAGCCCGTTGATACGCCTAGTTGATGTGAGACTAGCTTCTCCTTTTTGTCTTCTCCCCAACCACCCTTCTATTCCACATATAGTGCTATGTCCATGGCTCACGCTCATGTAATGCATCATCATGTGATTAATTCATTAGTCACATTGCTTGCAAGGCTCATAGTGATGTGCATTACCGAGAGGGCCCAGAGATACCTCTCCGATACACGGAATGACAAATCCTAATCTCGATCTATGCCAACTCAACAAACACCATCAGAGACACCTGTAGAGCATCTTTATAATCACCTAGTTACGTTGTGACGTTTGATAGCACACTAAGTGTTCCTCCGGTATTCGGGAGTTGCATAATCTCATAGTCATAGGAACATGTATAAGTCATGAAGAAAGAAATAACAATAAACTAAACGATCATAGTGCTAAGCTAACGGATGGGTCTTGTCCATCACATCATTCTCTAATGATGTGATCCCATTCATCAAATGACAACACATGTCTATGGCTAGGAAACTTAACCATCTCTGATTAACGAGCTAGTCTAGTAGAGGCATACTAGGGACACTTTGTTTGTCTATGTATTCACACATGCACTAAGTTTCCGGTTAATACAATTCCAGCATGAATAATAAAAATTTATCATGATATAAAGAAATATAAATAACAACTTTATTATTGCCTCTAGGGCATATTTCCTTCAGTCTCCCACTTGCACTAGAGTCAATAATCTAGTTCACATCGCCATGTGATTTAACACCACTAGTTCACATCTTTATGTGACTAACACCCATAGTTCACATCTCCATGTGACCAACACTCAAAAGGTTTACTAGAGTCAATAATCTAGTTCACATCGCTATGTGATTAACACCCAAGAGTAATAAGGTATGATCATGTTTTGCCTGTGAGAGAAATTTTTGTCTACGGGTTTGCAAAATTCAGATCCGTATGTATTTTGCAAATTTCTATGTCTACAATACTCTGCACGGAGCTACTCTAGCTAATTTCTCCCACTTTCAATATGTATCTAGATTGAGACTTAGAGTCATCCAGATCAGTGTCAAAGCTTGCATCGACGTAACTCTTTACGACGAACTCTTTGTCACCTCCATAACTGAGAAACATTTCCTTATTCCACTAAGGATAATTTTGACCTCTCTCTAGTGATCCACTCCTGAATCACTATTGTACCCTCTTGCCAAACTCATGGTGAGGTTGTAGCGATCCAACCTCAAACGGTCGAATCTGTGTGCACAAGCGTCATCCCTGGATCGGTAATGCTGACACACACAATACTTCGAAGGATTTATAACAGAGTAGCAATCACACACTTACTACATCGATAGTCTCAAGAGAGAACTTATTAAAATAAATATGGCTTAAGGCCATCTAAATGATAACAGTGGAAGGCTTGGAAGATAAAGTGAGTCCATCAACTCCAACGGCATAGCTGAGTGCACGACAACGATCTAGCGCACCCTTACTCTTCGTCTGAAAAGTCTACAACATGATATGTTGCAGCCCGAAATGGGTCAGCACATGGAATATGCTGGCAAGATAACACAGTAGAGCAATGAACAAGTAAAGTCTATCACTACATGCATATGAGGCTGGTGGAGGCTCTACGGTTATAATGTTTTGCGAAAAGCCAATTTTTCCCTACAACAAAGGAATGTATTTTGTTTAACTATCATGGTAGTTGTTAAACATTGAGAAGGTTCCTCCAACTCAATCCCAATTAAACAGTATTAATAACCCAACAAATTAATTAATAGAGTGATGAGACCAACATGATAATCCAAGATCCAAAAACTCAAAATGTCCATAACCGGGGACATGGCTAACCATGATTAGTTTATACACTCTGCACAGGTTTGCACACTTTTCCCCACAAGACTCGATCTCTTCCATTGGATTTCTCGCACTCCATGGTGTTTGAGAAACGGATGACCGAGACACAGTCTTTCAGAAACATTAACTCTAACCCCGGGTAGACAATACCAACTTACATCCCCTACATCTGCTAGCCTACCACTGTAAGAGGTCATGCAACTTACTCAACTATGATAGAGCCCATAATAGCTTGTGGCTGCACACGGAAGTTTCTAGCATGAATAATCTTATGATCCCTTTGATCCTGGGTGGCGAACCATAGGATGATCACACGGGTACTCCGGGATATCCTAGGACAACACTGGATTCTCCAGGTGCCCACAACCAATCCACCCAGATGTGTATTTAAGTAGACAACTTAAGTTAACCATTAATTAACAATCTAACATCTGTCATGAATACACTCAAACCCAATCCACGTCTATGAGCATAGCATGATAGTATAAGCATAACGTAGAGGTAACTCCTAGGGTTTGATAATAAAAGGGCAATAGGTGCTACCTCATCATCTACTTCCCAAAACCCACATGTTAAGAGATCCTACTCATGCAATGTTTGAGGGTTGTATCTAATGCATAAAACTAGGTAAGAAAAGAGTATGATCAAACTGTTACTTGCCTTGCTGATGATCCGCAAAACCTAGAGACTCGTAGTAGCATGCTGCACACTCCGGGAATTCTATCGCAAACAAACAATAGCATACATAAGCACTCAAGCAAAGATGCACGAATAAAACTCAAATAAGTAGATCGAAACTGAAAGTTCAACTGAAGAGCTTCGACTTGCAAAAAGAAACAATCGAATCGGAGCTATGGAACTGAAAACTATGGTCAAAAGAACTTCGAATTCAAATTTGCTTGAAAGCAAATTTTAAATTGTCAAAACCTTGTTCAAGTTGATTAAACGGAAAGAGGGGTTCGAGACGAAGAATTTGGCATTGGTTTCACTGGATTTGGAAAAATGATTAAGAAATGACAAGGGTTTGAAGATCAAGGGCTAATCTGCGATAAAAAAATAATCGTGGAATAGGTCCCTGGCCGAAAATAAACAGAAAAAGAAAAATCTATCGGACGCACGTCCGCTAGCAGAGACAAACGGGCGAACGCGTTCGTTTAAATGAACGAACGAATGAACAATTACTAAATAACTAAACCGAATAAAACCAAACTGATCTATTCGAAAAAACCGATCTAGGGTTTTAAAAAAACCGAACGGTTTTACCTAAACCGAAAAAAACCAGGGCAAAAACCGACGAGGTCAACAACGGGATTCTGGCGGCGGTGGCGGCTTCTCCGGCGTGTGATGGGGCGAGGCGAGGCGCGGCAGCGGTGGCGTGCGGCGCCACGGCGGCGGGGCACTAACGCGGGGTGGTGGTGAGGGGCGGCGGTGGCGGGTATTTAAAGGGGGAGGGGGCGGCTCGGGGTGCTTGGGGGAGGGGGAGACGGCGACACATCCAGGACGGACACGTCATCCATGGCGGCGGCGGCGCGCGGGAGTCCGCTCCCGAGCCGGAGCGGGAGGCGCGCGGCTGGGCCGGCTGGGCTTCGACCCGGCTCGGTCCGAAACTTTTTTTAAAAAAAGATTCCGCCGAGAAAAATCTTAATAGAATATAAAAAATTATAAAAATGCCAAAAACAATTTTCACCGTCTAAATAGAATATTTAGAACAAAGTGAACATTTCCTTGGCCTAAAATGCAATTTTAGAAAAATGCATATTTTTCTAATTCAAATAAAATAGCGATAAAATCCAAATAAAATTATTTATTTGATTTTATCATTTTTCCTCCAATATTTCATTTATCTTGGAGAAGTCATATTATCTCCTCTCATATATTTTTAATATTGGAAATATTATTTGGAGAGAAAAATAATTAAAACCAAAGTGAGCCACCTCTCAATATTTGAGAGAATTCAAATATGAAAAATAATAAAATCCCCAACTCTCTCCATGGGTCCTTGAGTTGCTTAGGATTTTTAGGATCACAAAACCAAGATGCAAATAAAATCTGATATGCATATGATGACTTATGTATAACATTCCAAATTGAAAATTTGGGATGTTACAAACCTACCCCCCTTAAGGTGAATCTCGCCCTCGAGATTTGGATTGGCTAGAAAATAGGTGTGGGTGGTCTTTCCGTAGATCATCCTCTCGTTCCCAGGTGGCTTCATCCTCGGTATGGTGGCTCCACTGAACTTTGCAAAACTTGATAACCTTGCTGCGGGTAACTTGGCTGGCAAATTCGAGAATCTTGACTGGTTTCTCCTCATAGGTCAGATCACCATCCAACTAAATTTCTTCCAGGGGCACTGTATCTCTCAGAGGAATATCGGCCATCTCAGCATGGCACTTCTTCAACTGGGAAACGTGAAACACATCATGAACTCCCGATAGTCCTTTGGGTAACTCCAACTTGTAGGCCATTTCTCCCATACGTTCCAAAACTCATTATGGTCCTACAAATCTCGGGGCTAACTTTCCCTTAACTCTGAAACGTTTAACTCCTCGCAGGGGTGACACTCGAAGATATGTTCTATCTTCGATTTCATAGTCTGCCTCCTTGCGTTTTGTGTCTGCATAACTCTTCTGCCTGGACTGAGCTACCTTCAGTCTATCTCGAATCAACTTAACCTTCTCTTCTGACTCTTTGATCAAATCTGGTCCAAACAACTGACGGTCTCCAACTTCATCCCACATCAACGGTGTCCTACACCTTCTTCCATACAAAGCTTCGAAAGGAGCCATCTTCAAACTGGCTTGATAACTGTTGTTGTATGAGAACTCCGCGTAGGGCAAATTATCATCCCAACTAGATCCATAATCTAGCGCACAAGCTCTCAACATGTCCTCCAGAATCTGATTGACTCTCTCGGTCTGTCCATCTATCTGCGGATGAAAAGCTATGCTGAACTCTAGCCTGGTACCCAAAGTCTGGTGCAAATGGTGCCAAAACTTTGAAGTAAACTGTGTTCCTCTATCTGATACGATAGTCCTCGGAACTCCATGCAGACATACGGTCCTGGTCATATATATCTTGGCCAACTTTGGACTCGTATAGGTGGTTTTCACTGGGATAAAGTGAGCTACTTTGGTCAGACGATCCACTACTACGCAAATAGAATCATATCCCGATCGGGACCTGGGTAATCCGGTGATAAAATCCATGCCAAGCTTGTCCCACTTCCATTTGGGTATCGGCATAGGCTGCAGTAATCCTGCTGGCTTCTGATGTTCTGCCTTCACTCTCTGACATACATCACATACTGCTACATACTCGGCAATATCCTTCTTCATACCAGCCCACCAGAAATGCTCCTTTAAATCGAAATACATCTTGGTGTTTCCGGGGTGTATCGAGTATGGCGAGTCATGAGCCTCCTAAAGTATCAACTTCTTGATATCTACATTATTGGGCATATAAACACGGTCTTCAAACCACAAGGTGTCATGCTCATCTTCACGAAAACCTTTGGCTTTTCCTTTGCTCATCTTCTCCTTTATCTCAGCAATTTCCTCATCATCCTTCTGAGCTTCTCGAATCTTTCCCAATAATGTTGACTGAATTTCTAATGGTGCAACAAAACCTCTAGGGACTATCTCCAAATGTAGCTCCCTGAGATCTTCGGCTAACTACTTTGGCAATCCTCCGCTTACAAGGGTATTGGCGTAACTCTTCTGGCTCAAAGCGTTTGCTACGACATTGGCCTTGCCTGGATGATAGTGCAACTTCATATCATAATCCTTTATAAGCTCCAACCATCTCCTTTGCCTGAGTTTCAACTCATTCTGTGTGAAAATGTACTTCAAACTCTTATGATCCATGTACACATCGCAATGATTTCCAATAAGAAAATGTCTCCAGGTCTTGAGCGCATGCACTACAGCTGCTAACTCCAAATCATGCGTGGCATAATTCAACTCATGCGGTCGAAGCTAACGTGAGGCATATGAAACAACTCTTCCGTCTTGCATAAGTACGCCTCCAAGTCCTAAGCGAGATGCATCGCAAAACACTTGGAAATCCTTGCGTATATCCGGCAGAATCAGCACTGGGGCTGTAACCAAACGTTTCTTCAGCTCCTGAAAACTTGCCTCACATTCATCTGTCCATTTGAACTTGGTGTCCTTTTTCAACAACTCCGTCATGGGCTTCGCAATCTTAGAAAAATTCTCGATGAATCTCCGGTAATATCCCGCGAGTCCTAGAAAACTTCGGATCTCTCCAACTGAGGTGGGTGCCAACCACTCCGTGACAGACTAAACCTTGGTAGGATCCACTGCTATACCTTCTCCTGATATAACATGTCCAAGGAATCCAACTTCCTTCAACCAAAACTCACACTTGTTGAACTTGGCATATAGCTGATGTTCCCTGAGTTTCTCGAGAACTAAATGCAAATGCTCCTTGTGTTCATCTTCATTGTTCGAGTATACCAAAATTTCATCAATGAACACCACGGCAAATTTATCCAAGAACTCCATGAACACCTTATTCATCATACTCATGAAATAGGCAGGGGCGTTAGTCAATCCAAATGACATAACCGTGTACTCATATATCCCGTACCTCGTGGTAAAGGTTGTCTTAGGAATATTCTGTTCTCAGATCTTCAGCTGGTGATATCCTAATCGAAGATCAATCTTGGAAAATACTTTAGCTCCTTGCAACTGGTCAAACAAATCATTGATCATCGACAGTGGGTACTTGTTCTTGATCGTCACTTCATTCAATGCATGATAATCAACTACCATTCTCAAAGATTTATCCTTCTTCTCAACCAAGAGAACTGGGGCTCCCCATGGTGACGAACTTCGGTGAATGTAACCTTTCTCCAATAACTCCTTAATCTGTTTCTTAATCTCCTCCAGATCATTTGCAGGCATCTGGTATGGTCTCTTCGATATTGGTCCGGTGCTTGGCAACAACTCTATCAAAAACTCAATATATCGATCCAGTGGCATGCCGGGTAATTCCTCTGGAAATACATCCGGATAATCCTTCACTACAGGCACTTCCTCTTGAACAACTCCCCATGAGAGAATTTACGTGAGTCCTCTTTGGTGCATGCCCGGATACATACTTAATCCTTTTTCCCTCTAGGATGGCGAGCAGAATTGACCTACTAGCACAATCAATGTTTCCTCCATACTTCGTAAGCCAATCCATACCCAGTATCACGTCAATCCTTGTGACTCTAGAATTATTAGGTCTGAGGGGAAAACATGGCTGCGAATGGTTAAGGGTAACCGTTCGCACCATCGGCTGGCCATATACTCTGCACCTGGTGAGCTTACTAACAAGGGTGTCCTAAGGGCTAAGGTGGGTAACTTAAACTTGTCCACAAATCCCCTTGAAATGTATGAATGTGATGCACCAGTATCAAAAAGAACGAGGGCGGTAAATGACTTAACCAAAAACTTGCCGATAACTGCATCTGGCTGCTCTTCAACCTCCTCCACGTTCACGTGGTTCACTAGTCCCTTGTTGAAAGGGTTGGGCTTCTTCCTAGAGCTTCCATTGCCATTTCCATTCTTTGCTTCAGAAAATTCAGTGGTATAATGTCCAGTCTTCCCGCACTTGAAACAAGTAATGTGACTTAGATCCCTCTTGGCGGGTGTGGCTGGGTTAGAGCGGTTCTAATTACTGCCTGCTCCATTCCCATTTCCATTCTT
This sequence comes from Triticum urartu, assembly GCF_003073215.2. NCBI lineage: Eukaryota > Viridiplantae > Streptophyta > Magnoliopsida > Poales > Poaceae > Triticum > Triticum urartu. The sequence goes on from NC_053025.1 coordinate 565,576,909, forward strand.
GGGGCCACTATGGTTATTCAAACTTCCTCCATTGTGGGTATTGCCTCCATGGTTATGGGTATATCCTCCCGAGTTTGGGGTGAAACAAGGCTTCTGCTGAGCTCCTAAATTGTACTTCCCTGGTCCATACTTCCTTTTGCGGCTCTCAATCTACTGCTGCTTCCCTTCAATCATAAGAGCCTTATCTACCAAATCCTGGTAGTTGTTAAATGTTGCCACCATTAACTGCATGCTCATCTCATCATTCAGCCCTTCCATAAACTTCTCCTATTTCGCGACATCTGTGGCCACATCATCTGGGGCATAGCGAGCTAACTTGCTAAACTCATCCATGTACTGCCCCACAGTACGGTTGCCCTGGTGTAAGTTGCAAAACTCATGCTTCTTCATGCTCATAGCTCCAGTTGAGACATGAGCAGTGCGGAACGTTTGCTGAACTGCTCCCAAGTAACATTGGCTATAGGGAAAGTGGCTGTGTAATTCTCCCACCATGAGGCTGCAGGTCCATCCAATTGGTGTGCGGCAAAACACACCTTCTCAGCGTCTGTGCAACCTGCGGTGGTCAGCTCCCTTCCAATCCCGCGTAGCCTGTCATCAGCAACTATGGGCTCGGTGCTACTGGAAAACACCAGCGGCTGCAACCTCAGAAAACGGGCTAAGTTGTCAACTAGAGGTGGTGGCGGTGGGTTGTTGTTGTTATTATTATGGTTGTTGTTGTTGCCTTGATTCTGAACTAGCAACTTCATCCGTATATTCTGCCGTTGGATCAACTGAGTGAGCTCTGGTGGGAAGGCAAATCCGGGGTCATGTCTCGGAGGCATTTGATGGGTTTAGAGGGGAGATATTAGAATAGAATGAGGTCTAGTGAGAAAGCACTACCCATATGCACATGAGAAAAACACAATCATATCACACCAAAACAATTTCAAGCAAGGGCATACAATCGATCTAACTATCGTTATAGTGCTCGGACTACTAATATATAAATGGGGGAAATACTACTAATAATATGGTGGTCTACTAAAAAAATTGATCGGTGGAAGACTCGTCTTCATAATCATCACCACTACTGTCGGGGTCGGAGTCGGTATCATCGATGATGATGTAGTCCTTGGGATGGTCGTCATCTCCTCCTGGCGTAGGGTCTCCCATAAATACTCCTAGCTGCCTTGTCAGGTCGTCATTCATCTCCACTAGTATTGTGATTTCCTCCTGGTATCCTTCGCGTGTAGACTTGAGTTCCTCTTCATGCTCCATATTCCTAGTCATCAACTTCTTCAGATCTATCATGCTTGCGCACATTTGGTTCTCCTGGCGACAAATGTGCTGGTTTAACTCCTAGATGTAAGCTGTAATGGACCTGTCCTTCCTGGTGCTGATCATCTCCCATTGCTCATCTCGGTGCCCACATATCTGGTAAATGGTGTCCTTAAGATCCTTGTGATAAACTTCGCCGATGCGTCCTGTGGCGATGTGGGCTGCCATGCTCTTTCCTAGACTCCAGGTTGGTGCATCAAAGGAAAACTCTATGGGTTCAGTAACTGGCATGAATTTCCTTCCTAGAACTTGAACTCGAATCATCCAACGCTCCTCTTCTGGTAAAGTGGCGGTGTAAGTCCCGATGAAGCTTGGTATTCCGATGTTCAGGTACCTAGTGACTTCCTTCAAGTGTCGTCCAAACACTACAAAAAAATACACTTCCGTGATGATAAGTGTTTGTCATAGTAGGTCACATTTTCTGTCATGCATGTACATCCATGAAAAATTTATGACAGAATCAAGATAGTCATACTTGTGCTGTCGTAGAAGTGTTCCATGACATTAGCAAAATTATCATCACAGAAGTGTCCACTTCCATGACGATAAATCGCGCGTCACAGAAGTGCTTTCGTCAAGGGTGACCGACACGTGGCATCCACCGTAACGGAATGCCGTTAAGCTATCATGTCCGGTTTTGGATCCGATAACCTGTTAACAGCCCCGGCCAATGGGGATTTTCCACGTGTAAAATCATCATTGGCTGGAGGAAACACGTGCCGGCTCACCGTTGGGACAGATGTCATCCACTCATTGGACCCAAAGCGCCTATGATACGTCGACATGTGGCACGGCCCAACAGAGGCCCATTCCTATGAAAAGGCCGGCCCGTTTGACTTGGTCAAAAGGTGGCGGGCCGGCCCACGGCAGTCCTATTAATGGCTTGTTCGCATATAGCCCATTTATAGCCCGCTAACCCAGGGCCCGTTTACGGCCTATCCGAATTAGGCCCAATAGCGTCATCTGGGCCGTCCAATATAATTCCAGCCTATTTTAACTTCCGGCCCATGTATGGCCCATGACGTCTTTTGGCCTATATGAGGCCCTTAGTAACCCTCGACCCATTAACGGCCCGTGGTAAAATTGGCCCGTAATGAACAGTGTATCACTTTATACCCATTAACGACCCATTATTCCGTTGGGCCGTTTCCAACCCATGTTATCTTTCGGCCTTCTCAGGGCCCATTTATTCTTGGGCTCATTTCTAGCATTCGTTTACTTTCGGCCCGTTACTGTCATTTTCTACTTGTGGGCCAAATACAACCCATGGTTATAGTCGGCTCGTTTGTGGCCCGTTAATACGTTGGGCCGTTTTCATAGCATCATCAAATACAGCCTATTAACGACGGCCCGTTATGGTCGGCCCATGAACGGATGATTTCAACTCTAGCCCATTTACGGCCATAATGTGGTCTGTTATTGGCCCATGTTTGGCCAACCTATCACACGGCCCGTAGAAGGCCCATTGATGATACGGCCCGTAGAAGGCCCATTGTGTCTACGCCCCGTAGAAGGCTCATTGTTTCTACGGCCCGTAGGAGGCCCATGTTAACTACAATAAATATGTAGCCCATTGTTAATGTGGCCTAGTTTTAAAAAATAGGTTATTACGGCCACTAGAAAACCACGGAAAAAGAACTGCACTGACTACAAGAAAACAAATAAACAAGACAACGGAAATAAATAAGCAAGCAACTTACGCTAGGCTATCATGGCTATTACACATATTACATCCACTGGGCATCAAAGTTCACCACAAGTGCAAATATAGGGAACAAAGCAACATATAAACACCGCAGCAAAACAAGTCCAGAACTGAAACCACTTCAGAAGAGCTCAAGAAACAATATCATGGGTACCCATAATGTTGGCAAGATGCTTAGCAAGCTTATTAACTTTCTCTTGTTTGGCGCTTAAATCCTCCAGCACTAGCTGTTGCACCAGAAAGTATGCATCTGAATTCTGCAGGCACTTCCTCAGTCCTTTGGCTTCCTGTCGCATAACATCTGATCGATGTCTTTCAACTTGAAGTTGAGACTCAAGAAGCCGAACTGATTCAGGCAGTGTCGTGGAATTGTCACGGCAGATGTCCTAGCGAAAGGACTTAGTCGTAGGGCCATCGCAACTAGGAAGCTTAAAGGGGTTAATCGTGACAAAGGACACGAGAGGGTTATACTGGTTCGGCCCCTTATGGTGAAGGTAAAGCCTAGTCCAGTTGATGTAGTATTGCTAGGTTTCGATGACCAAGGAGCAAATACGCTAGCTTGGCTCTCGATCTGTTATTTCTTGCCCTAAGCCGTCGCCGGGTCGTCCCCTTATATACACAGGTTAACGCCTGGCGGCCTACAGAGTCCCGGCCGGCTCATATAACGTGTTCGGCTCGGTGGCTCCTTTTACATGCCTTACTTTACAAGTCTTACTCATACATGGCGGTTTACAATTACGGGCCTTAAGCCGCCTCTGGGCTTGGGCCTAGTACAAGCCTTATAATGAATCATCGCCTTGTATATCCACTGGGCTTCTTTTAGTAACCCGCCATTAGGATTGACCCGACCCCTCCTGGGCGGGTCATACCTGGTAGTTATATTCCCAACATTAGGCCCCAGGTTGATTTGAACTTTGTTCTTGTCAATCTCCAACACTTAGACGAAATCCATCTTCCTATGTTTGTAAAAGCTCTGTAACCCGCCATCACGTCATCTTCAGAAAATATGAAAGTCTGCCATGATGTCATCTTCAACAAATCCTTATCTTTAAATGTCTTCCGAGAATCGAGGCGTCCATTTAGCTGGATAATCATTATTTTGGTCTTCCTCGATTTTCGCACCTGCCCGTTCACCTGTTTCCTTATAAATAGGCACGACCGGTCCTTCCTCTTTCTTCTTCTTCCTTCCTTCCTTCACCATCACTCTGCCTCTCGAGCTCCGCCGCCATCGCAGCACTCACCGTCGTCCTCTACGTTGGCCACTGCATCACCCTTAGCTCGTCTAGAGAAAAGCGGCGACCCTTCGTAGTAGATCTGCATTCATAAGTTCCTACCCTTCCGCACACTTAGATCTGTATTAGGGTTGCTAGTTCATCGGTGTTCTTCGCTGTTCATCACAGACTTTCTTGTAGTTTCCTCACCGCACCCTCTTTTGATCTAAAAGAAGTGTAGAACTTATGCGGTAGTTGTTTTACATCCATTTTAGATGCTAGCAGATCCCTTTCTCTTGTACAAATGCCTCTTTAGAGCTGAAGAACTCCTCTGCGCTAATTTTTTAGGTTTAAATTTATTTTTCTGTTCTGAACCATCTTGATCCAGAATAATAGCAATAGCTTGGGAACCATGTTTGTCTCAGCACTTAGCCAATTCTGTTTCTGGCAACCTTCGAATATCTTTAGTCATGGTGGCTTATCATGCCGGCTCACTTTTCCTTTATATGTCATTAGCCCTTACTTAAGCCGCCATTATTCATCTGTACTATCATCCTTTAACCTGTAATTCCACCAATAAATTGAACTGGCACATTACTTTCTTTTCAGTTTGTCATTTTCTCATCATGCCGTCAAAAGCGCCAACAATCTGCAACTGGGTCCCTTCCATAGTCACTGATGACATTTTGAAGGACTTTGTCTCTATTTGATATTTGCCAAATAAGAATGTTATGTCCTATCATGCTCCTGACCCGGCCGAAGAGCGACCTCAGCCAAAAGACGGAGAAGTCATCATCTTTACTGATCACATGAACCGGGGTTTTGCACCACCTGGCTCAAAGTTCTTTAGAGACGTTCTGCATTTTTTCAAGCTTCATCCCCAAGATCTAGGACCCAACTCCATATCCAACATCTGCAACTTTCAAGTTCTTTGTGAGGTTTATTTGCAAGAACCTACTGTAGAACTCTTCAGAGAGTAATTCTATCTGAAGTGCCAGAACGAATGCACCAACGGCCTTAGCTTGGAGCTTGGTGGAATCTCAATTCAGTGCCGACAGGGTGCTGTCTTTCCCTTAATAGTCTTACCAAGCCATCCTAAGTATTGGAACCAAACCTGGTTCTATTGCCAAGACACTTCACCAGCTGATGAAAGACCACTGCTGGGTTATCACGGAGCGTCTGGATTCTAAGTTTGTGCTCCCTGACAAGCTTACTGCTGCTGAACGCAAGAAGCTTCTCCCATCTATCAAAAGGTTTCAAGCTTTACTAGGAAATGTCCTAACTGGAGTCGATCTGATTCGTTGCTAGATCGCATGGCGGGTCATCCCTCTGTGCCGCCGTTCCACCTTGATGCACACCTACGCCGAAGGACCAAATGACCCTCTGTGTCATAGTCCTATGCAATTGACTGAAGAGGCTATTGTAGAGATGTCAACCACCCTCGTAAACGACAAATACGAGGACTGCAGTAAGGTTAGATTAAACCCCTTCTACAAAATTAACCCGACACCAGCAGTGAACCCCCTCTACCTCCTTTTTTCTTCATTAGTTAAATACTTGTATGGCTTTTAACCTGTTATTTATCTACATGCCAAATATGACTTCTGGAAAGACAAATATGATCATGAAGCTGCCAAGAAGGCCAGAGCCGCTGCCATAGCTGCCAGGAAAAACCCGGAAGTCCAAGAAGAAGAAGACTGCTTCTGACATGTTCAAGCTGGATGATGTTTCTGAGTCGGAGGTAGCCCTTGACTCACTTGGCCAGTTTTTTAACAACGTTATTGACACTGACTATTGCCAGGACGACACGGGGGCCAGCCAGGCCGTAGAAGAAGAGGTAACTATTTCCTCCGACTCAGCCCCTTTGCCAACACAGAAACTTCGACTGGTAACCCGGAAAGTAAGGTTTTCGCATCCTTTGGCTTATTTGGACCCTCATTTTCTTTTGAAAAAGCAACAACATGAGAGCCGCCATCAGCCCCAGACTAATGACGACAATGAACCGCCCTCCGACTTACAAAAATCTCCTCGAAAATGCTAGAATGAGGTTTCTTTCACCTTTGTCTATTGCTTTTATCCATGAATCTATTTCCTTACTCTCTTAACTTTATTTTACCTTTGCAGGAGGTTTCTCGCTCTTATGGCGACTCGTCACAAACTCAATTTCCGGCTTTCAAGACTGCCCCTGGGTAAGGAAAATCATCTTTCTTCTGCATCTTTAAAACTGCATCATTATACTGGGTAAGGAAAATCATCTTGCTCGGCCTTATGCCTGGTGTTTTGTTCCACTCTTGCCACCCTAGTTTCCGTCATATCGGTGTCATGTTCCCAAATTTTGCGTTCCTTACGCGGTTGGGTTATAATGGGAACCCCTTGACAGTTCTCCTTGAATAAAACTCCTCCAGCAATGCCCAACATTGGTTTTACCATTCGCCACCTAGCCTTTTCTTTCCCTTGGGTTCTGCAGACTCAAGGGTCATCTTTATTTAAACCCCCCCGGGCCAGTGCTCCTCTGAGTGTTGGTCCAAACTAGAGCCCTGTGCAGCGCCCCCTCGGGGAAACTCGAGGTTTGGTTTTTAGTTGTATGGAGAGCTCATCTGAGTGTGCCCTGAGAACGAGATATGTGCAGCTCCTATCAGGATTTGTCAGCACATTCGGGCGGTGTTGCTCGACTTGTTTTACCATTGTCGAGGATGTCTTGTAACCTGGATACCGAGCCTGATCGGATTGTCTTGGGAGAAGGAATATCCTTCGTTGACCATGAGAGCTGTTGATGGGCTAAGTTGGGACACCCCTGTAGGGATTTGAACTTTCGAAAGCTGTGCCCGCGGTTATGGGCAGATGGGAATTTGTTAATGTCCGGTTGTAGAAAACCTGAAGTTGATCTTAATTAAAATACATCAACCACGTGTGTAACCGTGATGGTCTCTTCTCGGCGGGGTCCGGGAAGTGAACACGGTTGTTGGAGTTATGCTTGACGTAGGTTGTTCTAGGATCACTTCTTGATCATAGTTTCTCGACCATGCTTTGCCTTCTCTTCTCGCTCTCATTTGCGTATGTTAGCCACCATATATGCTAGTCGCTTGCTGCAGCTCCACATCATACCTTTACCTTACCCATAAGCTTAAATAGTCTTTATCGCGAGGGTGTAAGATTGCTGAGTCCCCGTGACTCACAGATACTTCCAAAACCAGCTTGCAGGTGCCGTTGAACCGTGCAGATGACGCAACCAAGCTCAAGGAGGAGCTCGTTGAAGATCTTGCCTTTATGTTGTTTCGTTCTAGTTGATCAGTAGTGGAGCCCAGTTGGGGTCGATCGGGGACCGTGTCGCTTTTGGGGTACTCTTCTTTTATTTTGGCTCCATAGTCGGGCCTTGATTGTAACTGGTTGATGTAATGCTTTATTCATGTAATTGTGTGAAGTGGCGATTGTAAGCCAACTATGTATCTCTTTCCCTTATGTATTACATGGGTTGTGTGAAGATTATCTCACTTGCGACATTGCTTTCAAAGCGGTTATGCCTCTAAGTCGTGCTTCGACACATGGGAGATATAGCCGCATCGAGGGCGTTACAAGTTGGTAATCAGAGCCTTCCTCGACCTTAGGAGCCCCCTGCTTGATCGAATCGCTAGCGTTATTGAGTCTAGAAATGTTTTGAGTCATTTAGGATTATATATATCGGAGAGTTAGGACTTCTTTTTACTCCCCAGTCCCTTCATCGCTTTGGTGAGGCATCCTGACGTAGAGTTTTGTCTCTTCTCTTCTCAAATTTAAAAAAAAATTAGGATCACGCGGGTATCTTGGATTCACTCCGATCGATTTGTGATGGGAACATTGTTCTTGGTGCCTCCTGACATTTAGGGGTTGTGGCAGTGTCCCGGGGAGTTGAGCTCCGAGGTGTTGTCGTCACAATTTTATCGTTGCAGTTCTGGAATGCCTGAGTTAGTTTCGCCGACATCAAAAATCTCTTTTATGCAGTTGTTGGTGAGATAACCCTAACGCCACCCAGTACTGGGGCGGGAGTTCGGGAGTATTGCCATAACTCGTATAACGGATGCTTTTCGAAGGTTGAGGTAAATGATTTCCGAAGGTTTCTTGGTTATGTGTTGAAGGGTGGATACAACTGGATGTAGGATTTGCTAGTTTTGGGTGAGATATTATGCTTCCCCTGTATCCCCAACACCCGATTGCATAAGCGGAAAGTTTTGGGAGTTTACAAGTGGGAATTCAAGTAGCTCTTAGGATATCTTTCCGACAGATGTATGATATGAAATTGGGGTTCGACGTCTAGTGGTCCGCCTATCCACGGTTGGTTTTACAGTGGTCTCGTTGTGTCTTGAAGAGTCCTTGGCTATGCCGACTCGGGGACGCTTCGTATGTCATGTGCACTGCCTTGTACATGATGGTGTTGTACGATCGAGACCATGTAGGCCCCACCACAAAACTTCGGACAAAATCTCTATCATATGTTTGTTCTGGCTTATTCCGTAAGCCAATCCTTTGTTTTGTTTTGAGTTGTGGTATTCGAGTTGCTTCAATGTCAAATGTTGATTCCATACCTTTCCTAAGTGGTGTTCTCATATTCCTATGTGAATACTAATCCTTCTTGATAATCGAGATTGTCATGTAAATCCTGTTCAACCGGTGTGTTTTCTCTTCAAGCGGATCCGTTCATTTTCAACATCCGCAAGATTCAATCTCAACTTTCTCAACGTTGTTCGTTTCATCCATCCCAAGTTGTCTTTGTTTTTCTCACCCACCCACCCCTTTTCTTCAAGGACTCAGATTTCTTAATCAAGTATCCTTTGATTCATGTGAAGTCTCTCCATTCTTTTCCTTCATGTTCTTACCGGGTGATTCTCATGAAGATTCTAATGGAGCTTCAAGTTCATCGTTCTTCGTTCTTTTTCTTCTCTGATGGATTCAAGTCAAGTTTTGTTGATCATACCTTTTTTTCCTCGTTTCAATGCTTTCTCATGCCGGTGCACCTCATTATCATTCCACTTCTCGCTATTTATTATTCCGGAGTGCTGAAGATATCCCGAAGATTCGTGTTTCCACTCTACATTCGTTCAAGCTCTTTCGAGGATGTTCCCTCATTCAAGTCATTTAATTCAACCGGTGCTTTCTCTCTTTTGAATCGTTCTACGATGTTCCTTTTGAGTGGGCCCTAACCAACAGGTCTTTTCCAGGATCTTACCTGACTCTTCTAATTCTCCCGGAGATATCCTTAAAATTCTTTTTGAAGTTTGATGTAAGAATGAATTGCCATCAGTCAAATGTCCTCCTCTAAGATCTTTCAATTTTTTTCATCGTTGGCTCTACTTTTCCATTCTTCATTCCGGAGTGCCTCAATAATTCTTGTTGGTGTTTCTCGTCGTCATTCTCAACTTTTGAAGACCGAAGAAGAGTTTTTCCTCCATATCCTACCTGTTCTCTCGAGATTCATGGTTCTACCTTGATGCCTTCCTCTCATAATTGTTTTCGATTGTGAGAATACTTTTCACCCATCTGGAGCATTTCATGAGTTGTTTCCATTTCTTTCCCCCGGAGACCATCTTTTCCTCCATATTACTCATTCCCAGTTTTTAGCTCTCGTTCTCCAAATCTTACCGGTGCATCGTTCAAGTATTCTCTAGTCAGCTCATGATCTCTTCGTTCTTTTGTATCAATTCTCTCAAGTATCTTCGTTCTTTTTTAATTCCTCCAGATGTTCCTTTATCTTTTGCTCGTTCATTTTTAATTCTTATGGTGGTTCTTCCAGGTTCCTCTTCCTTCGTTTATCATATTAATTCATTCGTTGTTTCAATCCTACCGGCGGTTCGTTGAAGACCTTCCTCAAGTTTGCGCTATATCTATATTAATTCTTTCAACGAGAATAAGTAATATGCCAAATCCGTTGTTTGTCATCAATTTAATTGGTGAAGGTTAAGCATAATATAATTCTTATTCTTGTTTCATCCATATGTTAATGTTTTCTTCCGGAGTTTGTTCATGATGATTAAATTCTTGGTTTCAAGTGCTCGTCTTTCTTTCCCGGAGTTCCAAGCTCTAATTATCATGGAGATCCATCTAAATCATTACAAGGTTTCACCTTGTGTTTCCAACTTCTCTTCATTTTCGTTATTCTTTTATTTACCGGAGTTCTTCATAAAGGTTCTACATGGTGGTTCATCAAGGATTTAATTCCTTCTCGAAGTGTTCATCAAGATTCGTTTCTAAGGAGCTCAAGTTTTCTTCATCTTGCAATCCGGAGTGCAATTCTTTCACGCATATCTTTTGAGGTGGTGTTATGTCATTCTTGATAATTTCCCTTCGTGCTTCGTGTTTCACAAGTTATCAAGATGAGGTATTTAAATCCACCAATCTCTTCATTGGAGTTATCTTGGGCTATATTTCACCTAAAGCTTTCCTTTAAGGATTGTCGCTCTTATGGTGTTTATCAATGATCCAAGTTCTTCATTTTTTCCTCCCGGTGAAATAGCTTTCTCGTCTCCTTGTTGATATCAATCAAATTCTTTTTCCCGTGAGTGGCAGGTTGTCACCTCATAATTTGAGATGTATTCCATAAGACCATATCAAGCTTATTCTTTTCGTTATTGGTTTTCCAACAACTTCGTTCGACCTTTCTCCAAGTATGCCTTCTCAAGCTCATTTGTGGTAGAAATTGGCATTTCTTCTCCATTCTTTTCTTTCAATTATCTATCTTCTATTTCTTTCTCCTGGAGTCATTGTGATGTTGCTATTTCAGTCGTCATCTCGAATTGTGAAGATCATGTTTCTTTTCGTGCTTATCCTTTTAACCGGAGTGTTGTGCCCTCTGCTCAAGTTCTTTTAATCTTTTCTAGTCTTGCATCCCTTCTCAACCGGAGTGCTGTCCAAAGTTGTTCTTCTTCTTCCTCTTTACTAATGAAGGTATTCAACTTTGTTCATATTCGTTGTATTCTTTCTTTCGAATTTGTTCAACCTCGCAAGGTTCTTTGGTTTCACTCGTTTGTCAAAGAAGCAACTTAGCTTTACCTCTCCTCCTTCTCTTCCGTTTTCCCTCGTGTGCCATTGTATATCTCGGGTCGAGATCCTCTCGTATTGGTGGAGTGTTGTAACGCCCCGAGACCGATGTGCCAGGTGTCCTCCAGTTATTCACTGTCGTTGCCTTGTCATTGCTTGCGTGTCATGCATTGCATATCATGTCATCATGTGCATTTCATTTGCATACATATTCGTCTCATGCATCCGAGCTTTTTCCCCGTTGTCCGTTTTGCAATCTGGCGCTCCTATGTCATCCGGTGTCCCTTTCTACCTCTTTTCATGTGCGGGCGTTAAACGTTTCTGGATTGGACTGAGGCTTGCCATGCGGCCTTGGTTTACTACCGGTAGACCGCCTGTCAAGTTTTGTGCCATTTGGACTTCGTTTGATACTCCAACGGTTAACCGAGGGACCAAAAGGCCTCGTGCGTGTTGCAGCCCAACACCCTTCCAATTTGGCCCAAAACCCACCTAAGCCTCCTCCATCATCTCGGTCGTTCGATCACGATCGCGTGGCCGAAAACTGCACCTCATTTGGACTCTCCTAGCTCCCTCTATCTATAAATAGGTGATCCCCTCCAAAATTCGCGGTCTAACCCTAGCCATCTTCCTCCTCGCGCCGCCGGACGCGTCCGCTTCCCCGTCAGACATGTCCGTCACCGCCCCTCCGCCACTCGCATCGCGACACCTGTCCCGCCGTCCGCGCCCCGCCGCCAGGCCTGCCGGGCCCAGCCGCGGCCCTCCCGGCCCGGTCGGTCGCCACCGCTAGCCCGTGACCGCGGCTCGCCCGCCTCCCTGCCGCGCGCCGCCTCGCGCCTCCGGCCCCGCTGCCGTCCGCCACCGGTGCCGGCGCCGCACCCCGCCGGTGGGCTCCACCACGCCGCCCCGCTCGCCCTAGGTCGCCGCCTCCGCGCGCCATCGCCAACCAGCCGCCGCCCTCGCCACTCCACCTCGCCTGCCTTCTTCCGCCGACCGGCGCCCGTCGCCGCCTCAGGCCATCGCCGGCGCAAGCGCCGACCCGCCGCCGTCCTTTCTCGCCCTTGCCTCGCCGGAGAAGATCCGCCTCGCCGGAGTTCGAAGTCCGGCCGGATCCGGGGAGTGGGATGAGATCCACCACTCCCCTGAATCAAACGCACCCTCGCCCGATCCGGATCTCGTCGTCCCGGATCCCTCCGTCCCGTTGACTTTTCGCGGAGGTAAAATTTCACTAAGTCCCCGATGTTTCCGGATTCATATGCCCATGTTCATCATGTCATAACTTTGCATCCGTTGCTCCGTTTTGCGCGTGTAGCATATCAAAATGTTCATCTCGACGAGTACATCATTTCATCTCATTGCATCATTTTCATTTGAGCTCATCATGATTCCCGAAATGCTGTTGGAAGAGGGCTATGTGATGAATTTGTCAGATCTGTTTCAGCAAATGGCCTTTTGTCATTTTGCCATGATTATTGTGTGCATGATATGATCCTGACCTCTACATGAGTTTTGTTATATGCCATGCCATCTTTACAGGGGTGTATGCCATGTATTTTTGTGATATTTGTGGTGACTATCACAAGCTTGCAAAGTAGCGTAATCGGTAATGCTGATTTCAGGGACTTAGAATTTCACTAAGTCCTTGTTTTGGTTTTGTTGTTATGCCATATGTTCATGTTGTTTCCTAGCGATCCGTGCCTCTTTTGAGGATGATCAGTAAGGATGTTTTGTTAACATTGTGGTGCTCTATCCATCCATGTCTTTGCTTGCATTTATGGAGCACCCTAGCTTGAGTAAATCGAGCTCTACTTTTGCTATATCGTGAATCCTGGCAGATTGTTGACACGTTTAGCGATTTTGCCGAGGATGTTGCTATTGATCCGTGCATGCTATGTTGTTGTTCTTTCCATGTCTAGTTCCTATGCCATGTGTTATTGATGGGTGTATGCTTAGTTTGTCATGCCATGCTTTGTAGTGAGAGCATCGAGCTCGTAAACATGCCTACTCGTTAACTGTTTTGCATGCTCCAGTTTTTCACCAAGTTTGAATCTGTTTATGTTTTTGCTATGTTCACATGCTTGCAATTGTATTCTCTGATCCCTTTTGGCTCAAGGTCACTAAGGGACTTTTGTTAAGTGATTTTAATAACTTCATGCCATGCCTTGCTTTGCCATGTTAAGTTCCTGTAGCATGTAGTTTTCATGCTCTAAAGATTGCTACCTGATGATAAATTCCAGACTTGTGTTAATTTCACTAAGTCTGAAACATGTTATCATTTGCACTTTTGCCATGCTTGTTTGAACCTGTTAATGAGTGAATTAGCCGTAGCTCAATGTTCATCTTTTGTCAAGCTTCATGAGTGGATCCCTGCCATGTACTTTGTTACCATGTTTGAGTGTTGTAGCATAATTATCTTGTTGCATTTAGTTGGCCACTTGCTGTTTATCGCAGACCGGTGCCATATTTGTTTTGCTTGTCATTTCCAAACCATGCATCCGATTCCGGTGATCTTTATATCGATTTCAACCGAAATCACCTCACCTTTCCAGTGGCACTCTTGGTTTTCCAAGTTGAGGCCAGGTTCAATCATTCTTTTCCAAATCATGCATATGCATCCCATACCGCATCCCGCATATCATACCATGTTCATGTGTTGGTTGTTTACTATGTTGTGTGCTTCTTTCCGGTGTTGCTTCTGTGGGTTGGTTCCGGTAACGTCGCGTTTGTGAGGACCCGTTCGACTACGTCCATTTGTCTTCTTCATGGACTCGATCTTCTTCCTTGCGGGATTTCAGGCAAGATGACCATACCCTCGAAATCACTTCTATCTTTGCTTGCTAGTTGCTCGCTCTTTTGCTATGCCTATGCTGCGATACCTACCACTTGCTTATCATGCCTCCCATATTGTTGAACCAAGGAAGGGTGCGGCTAGGGAGGAGTCCATCCTCCCCAAGGCACCTAGGAGGTGCCTTCCCCTTTTAGGACTCTTTCTTTCCCTTATCTCTTGGCGCATGGGCCTCTTGGGGCTGGTGCCCTTGGCCCATATAGGCCAAGGCGCACACCCCTACAGCCCATGTGGCCCCCCGGGGCAGGTTGACCCCCTTGGTGGACCCCCGGACCCCTTTCGGCACTCCCGGTACAAAACCGATAATGCGCGAAACTTTTCCGGCGACCAAAACAAGACTTCCCATATATAAATCTTTACCTCCGGACCATTCCGGAACTCCTCGTGACGTCCGGGATCTCATCCGGGACTCCGAACAACTTTCGGGTTACCACATACTAATATCTCTATAACCCTAGCATCACCGAACCTTAAGTGTGTAGACCCTACGGGTTCGGGAGACATGCAGACATGACCGAGATGACTCTCCGGTCAATAACCAACAGCGGGATCTAGATACCCATGTTGGCTCCCACATGTTCCACGATGATCTCATTGGATGAACCACGATGTCATGGACTTAATCAATCCCGTATACAATTCCCTTTGTCTAGCGGTACGATACTTGCCTGAGATTCGATCGTCGGTATCCCGATACCTTGTTCAATCTCATTACCGGCAAGTCTCTTTACTCGTTTCGTAACACATCATCCCGTGATCAACTCCTTGATCACATTGTGCACATTATGATGATGTCCTACCGAGTGGGCCCAGAGATACCTCTCCGTTTACACGGAGTGACAAATCCCAGTCTCGATTCGTGCCAACCCAACAGACACTTTCGGAGATACCTGTAGTGTACCTTTATAGCCACCCAGTTACGTTGTGACGTTTGGCACACCCAAAGCACTCCTACGGTATCCGGGAGTTGCACAATCTCATGTCTAAGGAAATGATACTTGACATTAGAAAAGCTTTAGCATACGAACTACATGATCTTGTGCTAGGCTTAGGATTGGGTCTTTGTCCATCACATCATTCTCCTAATGATGTGATCCCGTTATCAATGACATCCAATGTCCATGGTTAGGAAACCGTAACCATCTATTGATCAACGAGCTAGTCAACTAGAGGCTTACTAGGGACATGGTGTTGTCTATGTATCCACACATGTATCTGAGTTTCCTATCAATACAATTCTAGCATGGATAATAAACAATTATCATGAACAAGGAAATATAATAATAACTAATTTATTATTGCCTCTAGGGCATATTTCCAACAGTTACCGCTTTGCTCAGCCCCTCTTATAGCGTTGTTAGTTGCAGGTGAAGATTGAAGTTTGTTCCTTGTTGGAACATGGAGATGTTGTTCCTTGTTGGAACATGTTTACTCGTTGGGATATCACAATATCTATTATTTAATTAATGCATCTATATACTGGTAAAGGGTGGAAGGCTCAGCCTTATGCCTGGTGTTTTGTTCCACTCTTGCCGCCCTAGTTTCTGTCATATCAGTGTTATGTTCCCGGATTTTGCGTTCCTTACGCGGTTGGGTTATAATGGGAACCCCTTGACAGTACGCCTTGAATAAAACTCCACCAGCAATGCCCAACATTGGTTTTACCATTCGCCAGCTAGCCTTTTCTTTCCCTTGGGTTCTGCAGACTCAAGGGTCATCTTTATTTAAACCCCCCCGGGCTAGTGCTCCTCTGAGTGTTGGTCCAAACTAGAGCCCTGTGCAGCGCCCCCTTGGGGAAACTCGAGGTTTGGTTTTTAGTTGTATGGAGAGCTCATCTGAGTATGCCCTGAGAACGAGATATGTGCAGCTCCTATCAGGATTTGTCCGCACATTCGGGTGGTGTTGCTGGACTTGTTTTACCATTGTCGAGGATGTCTTGTAACCTGGATGCCGAGCCTGATCGGATTGTCTTGGGAGAAGGAATATCCTTCATTGACCGTGAGAGCTTGTGATGGGCTAAGTTGGGAAACCCATGCAGGGATTTGAATTTCGAAAGCCGTGCCCGTGGTTATGGGCAGATGGGAATTTGTTAATGTCCGGTTGTAGAAAACCCGAAGTTGATCTTAATTAAAATACATCAACCGCGTGTGTAACCGTGATGGTCTCTTCTCGGCGGAGTCCGGGAAGTGAACACGGTTGTTGGAGTTATGCTTGATGTAGGTTGTTCTAGGATCACTTCTTGATCATAGTTTCTCGACCGTGCTTTGCCTTCTCTTCTCGCTCTCATTTGCGTATGTTAGCCACCATATATGCTAGTCGCTTGCTGCAGCTCCACATCATACCTTTACCTTACCCATAAGCTTAAATAGTATTTATCGCGAGGGTGTGAGATTGCTGAGTCCCTCTGACTCACAGATACTTCCAAAACCAGCTTGCAGGTGCCGTTGAACCGTGCAGATGACGCAACCAAGCTCAAGGAGGAGCTCGTTGAAGATCTTACCTTTATGTTGTTTCGTTCTGGTTGATCAGTAGTGGAGCCCAGTTGGGGTCGATCGGGGACCGTGTCGCTTTTGGGGTACTCTTATTTTATTTTGGCTCCGTAGTCGGGCCTTGATTGTAACTGGTTGATGTAATGCTTTATTCATGTAATTGGGTGAAGTGGCGATTGTAAGCCAACTATGTATCTCTTTCCCTTATGTATTACATGGGTTGTGTGAAGATTATCTCACTTGCGACATTGCTTTCAATGCGGTTATGCCTCTAAGTCATGCTTCGACACGTGGGAGATATAGCCGCATCGAGGGCGTTACACCATCCGGTTCAGCTAACCCGCCAGCGTCTCCTAACCATGATGTTCTGATCACTGGCAGCAGATTCATTGAGCCGGGCAATCCGACTATGCTGGCCAGGCACTCTGCCAAACAAGAGGCTTTGGAAAGGTAGAAATTGCGGTTTGACGTCTCTCAGTACGCTCACCTGAACGTTAGTGACATACTGTTTGGATACCTCAGTCATGTGCATTCCAGCCATGACACGGAAATTGAGATGGTCAAGCAATTTCAACTGAAATATGAGGTATGTTCTCCGGCTTACATATACTCTGCCAGTCCCCAAGTCTTCAGATTATAATGAACCTGGATGATGTGTAGACTTATGATATAGGTTCATGCTCTGTCTTTATATTTTCCCTAAGTCCAACAGATTAGCATAAACTTCACCTGTAGTCCCCAAGGCCGGCTTAATTTATCATAAATGAGCTGGTACTTAACTTCATAACTGTCTTGGATCAGTCCAAATAAATAGTGTGATCTGGCTCAACTTGAAAAAACTTTCTTAATATCATGCATTAGCCCCCAAGTGCCAAGCGTTGTTACTTTGTAAAACACTTGGGACTTGAAGCATAGAAGAGTCATTTTGCATAAAAAATTGCTTTGGCAGACATTAGCCCCCAAGTGCCAAGTGGTGTTGCGTTGCAAAGCACCTGGGACTTTAATCATTATAACCTTTATTTAAAATTTGACACACCTGTGCATGTTTGTAGACCGCCCTAACTGAGTTGGGCTCTCAATTGACGGATGTAAAGACCCGGCTGGCGGATCAAGAGGCGGAGATAAAGACTGCTGACTCCAAACTCCAGTTGAGCCTCTCTGAAGCTGAAAAATTGAAGACCAGTTTGGATGCAAAGAAGAAATCCTGGGCCGATGAGAAGACCTTGCCGATACAACGTGCTGAGACAGCAGAGGCGGCTCTTGAGGAGGTTACCATGGAGCTCACTGGCTTAAAAAACCATGTGTCTCAAATGGTCTCCGCAATCTTTGGTGAGTCATTTGCATTAGTCACTTACACTCTATTTTCGCCAGGAGTATAATCCTCCTGCTTAACCTTTGTTAAAATACTCACAGGTCCATGGAGTAAAAATCTAAGTCAAAACAATGTGACAAAACTGAAGGCGGTTTACACCTTGGTGGAGCAACTGTACACTAGGGCTCAACGGGCACTTGCTACTATCTCCCCTGCCAACCAAGGATCCAACCGTTTGAGTGATGTTTTGAAGAAGTTATCTATCTTACCCGCCAGATTCCAAGAGGTCAAACGGTCTTGTGCAAGAGCCGGAGCCTTGACTGCCCTGCGCCGCTCCAAAGCCTGGGTGCCGGAATTAGATCCGGCGGACGTGGCCAAGGGGTACCCTACCTTGAAGGAAGACGGGACCCCATTTGAGCAAGATGATTGTATTGCTTGTGTGAGGGGAGTTCGTCCTGAGGATACCATTCTTGGAGAGGAGACCAACATCGACAAATATCAGCTGGGTTTTGATATGGAGAATAAAATGATGACGGCTCCCTCGTATAAAGTGACAGATCTTATCCTGCCGGTTCGCCAACATACCTTTGCCCCGGAAATTGACCTGACTGGCCTGATGGACGATGAAGCTGAGTTTGTTGCACTTAACGGCTTTGATTGGTCTAAGCCCAGCTTCGAGTCAGTGGAAAGAGATGAACTGGTGAGGGAGGATTCATAATCATCCGACTAACCCAGCCTGACTTAATGAACCGGTTTTAGATGAACGTCTTGTTTGAGAAAAAACAGTCTTAACTTTTTGGGCTCCCAATGCCTTGTAATAGGCTAGCTTGAAATTGCCCAATCTGTCTATGCCATTATGCATACTATACTGTGTATGACTGCTTTATCCGTCATGTTAATATATGCATTACATCCTTCATCACATCCGCAATGTTTAAATCTGTTCCTGTATGCAAGAGATAAAAAACTGTCCTGCGGTTTGTTGCTAGACGAGTCAAAACACCCAATACGTAACTATGGAATAATCATGACTAGATGTAAAGATAAATAAGGCTGGAAAGCCCTTGATTAAAGAAAAAACACAGACAAGTCTATTTATCAGCGACAATATCATACCCATGTTCTTTGAATCTGGACTGCCGGCTTACATGACCCGGACAGTAAGGTTGATAACACAATCATTTTAGAAGTCAATACTTCCATATGCCTGATGACTGCTATGCCTTGGCAACTCATTGTCAAATAACCGAGCCAGTTTAATTTGAAACCACACTTATAGTTAGATTTGAGACAACAAAAAGCCAGTAAAACAAAACAATAGGCTTCAAACAATGTAAATCAAACTTTTAAATAAAATTTGGAGGCTTCTGATTCGAATATGATCAGTAAAACGGACCAAAGGGGTTAAGCTAAGATTCGAATACGATCATATAGCCCCCAGTGGCTTTGGCGTTGCGCCGATCAAAAGGGTACCGACAGCTATGTTCTCTTTGGTTTGAATACGACCTATGTTTGAACAAGAAGCCCCCAAATGACCTTGAGAATTTTTTAATGACGCTGATTCGAATACGATCAACGTCGGACCCAAAAGGGGTTGAGCTATGATTCGAATATGATCAAGAAGCCCCCTAGTGAGTTTGGCAGTGTACCGATCAAAAGGGTACCGACAGCTATGTTCTCTTTGGTTTGAATACGACCTACGTTTGAACAGGAAGCCCCCTAGTGACCATAAGGTTTACGGCTAGATTTGAATACGATCATGAGCTAGACAAAAAGGGTTAAGCTAGATTTGGATACGATCAGCCCCCTAACGGTCGTTTGAATAAGGAGAATAATAAAGATATATGATCATTGAGGACGAAAAGGACAGAGGTCCTGCTTTATTACTTATAATAATATATACAACGTCAAAGTATGTACATGATGAGAGCCGGTGGCTCAAGTATAGTATGGCCGAAGTTGAGCAATATTCCATGGCCGGCGGGTCTCCTCCTCCGACTTACGTGAGTCTTTGTGCACTCGAACGTCGATAAGGTAATATGACCCATTGTTTAAGTTCTTGCTGACCACAAAGGGCCCTTCCCAAGGTGGGGATAGCTTGTGTGCAGCATACTGGTCCTGGATGAGCTAGAGCACCAGGTCACCTTCTTGAAAGGTTCTGGACTTAACTCGGCGGCTGTGATAACGGCGCAGGTCCTGTTGGTAAATTGCTGATCAGGCCGCTGCCAAATCTCGCTCCTCATCTAACAAGTCAAGTGCATCCTGTCGAGCTTGTTCATTATCAGCTTCAACGTAAGCCGCCACGCGGGGCGAGTCATGACGGATGTCACTAGGCATGACTGCTTCTGCTCCATAAACCATGAAGAAAGGTGTATAACCTGTAGATCTGTTAGGAGTGGTATTGATGCTCCATAGCACCGAGGGTAATTCCTCTACCCAACAACCCAGCGTCCGTTGTAAAGGAACCATAACCCGGGGCTTGAGACCTTTTAAAATTTCCTGATTTGCTCTCTCAGCTTGACCATTGGATTGGGGGTGAGCTACTGATGAAACATCAAGCCGGATATGCTCACGTTTACAAATTCCTCCATAGCACCTTGGGCCAGATTAGTACCATTGTCAGTTATAATGATGTGTGGAAAGCCAAAAGGAAAGATCACCTTTTTCATGAACTGAACCGCCGTGGTTGCATCACACTTGCTAACCGGCTCTGCCTCAACTCATTTTGTGAATTTGTCAACTGCCACCAAAAGATGTGTCTTTTTATCCTTGGATCTTTTGAAAGGTCCAACCATATCAAGCCCCCAAACTGGAAACGGCCAAGTGATTGGAATCATCAGCAATTCTTGAGCCGACACGTGCGCTTGTCGTGCGAACTTTTGACACAAATCGCACCTACTGACCAGATCCTCTGCATCAGCGTGAGCCGTTAGCCAATAAAAACCATGACGAAAAGCTTTGGCCACAAGAGACTTTGAGCCGACATGATGGCCACAATCTCCTTCATGGATCTCACGAAGAATTTCTTGACCTTCTTCAGGAGAGACACAATGTTGAAACGCTCCGGTGACGCTGCGATGATACAACTCACCATTAGAAGTCGTCATTGACTTAGACCGTCGAGTTATCTGTCTAGCCAAGGTCTCATCCTCTGGCAACTCGCCCCGGGTCTTGTAAGCCAAAAACGGTACTGTCCAATCCGGAATGACATGAAGAGCCGCCACCAACTATGCCTCCGGGTCTGGAACGACTAAGTCTTCCTCTGTGGGCAACTTGACAGAAGGGTTATGCAGAACATCTAAAAAGGTGTTAGGTGGCACCGACTTACACTGAGATCCCAGCTGGCTTAGAGCGTCGACTGCTTCGTTCTTTCTGCGGTCAATGTGCTCCACTTGATAACCTTTGAAGTGTCCAGCCACAACGTCAACTTCACGACGATAAGCCGCCATGAGAGGATCCTTGGAATCCCACTTTCCTGATACTTGCTGAGCCACTAAATCTGAGTCGCCAAGGCACCGTACCCAGCTTAAACTCATTTCTTTAGCCATTCGAAGACCATGGAGCAAAGCCTCATATTCTGCTGCGTTGTTAGTAAAAGGAAACATCAATTGCAACACGTAACAAAACTTGTCACCTCGAGGAGAAGTTAAAACAACTCCAGCCCCCGAGCCTTCCAACTGTCTGGACCCATCAAAATGAATCGCCCAATATGTGTTGTCTGGCTTCTCTTCAGGTGTCTGCAACTCCATCCAATCGTTAATGAAATCAACCAGCGCTTGAGATTTGATCGCAGTATGTGGCACATACTTTAAACCATGAGACCCAAGTTCAATGGCCCACTTGGCGACTCGTCCTGTGGCTTCTGTATTTTGAATAATATCTCCTAACGGAGCAGAGCTAACCACAGTGATAGGGTGACCCTGAAAGTAATGCTTGAGCTTCCGGCTTGCCATTAATACCCCATAAGCAAACTTCTGCCAATGTGGATACCTTTTCTTAGATTCAATGAGCACCTCACTGACGTAGTAAACCGGCCGTTGAAATGGATGTTCCTTGCCAACCTCCTTGCGCTCCACAACAATGGCCACACTGACAACACGTGAGTTGGCAGCCACATATAACAACAACGGCTCTTTCTCAACGGGAGCAGCCAGAACCGGCGGCTCAGCGAGCTACCTCTTCAGATCTTCAGAGGCAGAACTAGCAGCGTCACTCCAGACAAAGTCATCCATCTTTTTCATCATCTGATACAACGGCATAGCCTTCTCACCTAACCGGCTTATGAAACGGCTTAAGGCTGCAACCCGACCCGCCAGTCGTTGAACATCATTGATGCACGTCGGCTTAGCCAAAGATGTTTTTGCCTTAATTTTCTCTGGGTTAGCCTCAATGCCTCTGTTAGACACCAAAAACCCAAAAGCTTGCCAGCTGGGACTCCAAAAACGCACTTGGCGGGTTAAGCATCATCTTGTAGACCCGGAGGTTATCAAAGGTTTCCTTCAGATCAGCTACCAAGGTTTCCTTCTCTCTGTATTTCACCACTATATCATCCACATCAGCATGAACATTACGCCCAATCTGATTATGAAGGCAATTCTGTACACACCGCAAATAAGTTGCCTGGGCACTCTTAATCCCAAAAGGCATAGACACATAGCAGAATGCTCCAAACGGAGTAATGAAAGCCGTCTGCTCCTGGTCCGTAACCGCCATTTTGATCTGATGATAACCAGAATCGGCATCCAAAAACTCAGATGCTCACAACCCGCCGTAGCATCAATGATTTGATCAATACAAGGGAGAGCAAAAGGATCAGCCGGTCAAGTTTTGTTTAAATCCGTGTAATCCACACACATACACCAAGTGCCGTTCTTTTTGAGCACGAGCACCGGGTTAGCCAACCGCTCTGGGTGAAAAACTTCAACAATAAACACAACTGCCAAAAGCCGGGCCACCTCTTCTCCAATAGCCTTGCGCCTTTCCTCATTAAACCGCCAAAGAAACTGCCTGACTGGCTTAAACTTTGGATCAATATTAAGAGTGTGCTCAGTGAGTTCTCTCGGTACACCCAGCATGTCAGAAGGCTTCCATGCAAAGATGTCCCGGTTCTCATAGATGAACTCGATGAGCGTGCCTTCCTATTTCGAGTCCAAATTAGCACTGATAATGAACTGCTTGGATGAGTCACCAGGCAAAAAATCAACATCTTGGTGTCATCAGCTGACTTGAATTTTAGCGCCGAATCATGCTCCGTAGTTGGCTTCTTCAAAGATGTCATGTCTGCTGGGTCAACATTATCTTTATAAAACTTCAATTCCTCTGTCGCACAAATAGACCCGGCGTAAGCAGCATCACCTTCTTCACATTCTAGGGCTATCTTCCGGCTTCCATGCACTGTGATGGTGCCCTTATAACATGGCATTTTGAGTTGCAGATAAACATAACACGGCCGTGCCATGAATTTAGCATAAGCCAACCATCCAAACAGAGCGTGATATGGGCTTTTGATCTTGACTACTTCAGAAGTTAACTTCTCAGCCCTGGAATCATACTCATCTCCAAAGGCTACTTCTAGCTCAATCTTACCAACTGGGTATGCCGACTTACCAGGCACAACTCGATGAAAAACAATGTTGGATGTCTTAACACTTCTTTTAGTTAACCCCATGCGACGGAACGTCTCATAATAGAGGATGTTGATGCTACTGCCTCCGTCCATGAGCACCTTAGTGAACTTATATCCTCCAACCTGAGGCGCCACCACTAAAGCCAGATGACCCGGATTATCAACCCGGGGAGGGTGATCTTCCCCACTCCACACAATAGGCTGCTCAGACCATCTCAAATAACGTGGAACCGCTAGTTCAACAGCGTTTAGAGCCCTCTTATGAAGTTTCTGGTCCCTTTTGCACAAACTGGTGGTGAATACGTGATACTGCCCACTGTTCAACTTCTTTGGGTTACTCTGATACCCGGACTGTTGTTGCTGCTGATTACCTTGGCCGGATTGCTGATTATAGCCGCCCTGATTACCTTGAGGCCCTTGGCCATGAAAGCCGCCACCGCCGGATCCGGCGCCCGGGCCATGAAAGCTAGCACCGCCTGAGCCGCCGCCAGGTCCATGGTTACCATCAAACATGTTAGAATTTTTTAACGCCTTCATGATCGTACAGTCTTTCCATAGATGGGTAGCTGGCTTCTCCCGGGTGCCGTGTCTCGGACAGACTTGGAGTGCATGTCAGGGGATCTACGAGGAAGCCACGAGGCAGGGGGTGCGCCCACCCCCCTGGGCACGCCCTCCACCCTCGTGGGCCCCTCGTGGCCCCCTGGCGTACTTCTTCCGCCTATATATCTCCATATACCCTAAAAACATCCAGGAGCACAATAGATCGGGAGTTCCGCTGCCAGAAGCCTCCGTAGCCACCGAAAACCAATCTAGACCCGTTTCGGCACCCTACCAGAGGGGGAATCCCTCTCCGGTGGCCATCTTCATCATCCCGGTGCTCTCCATGACGAGGAGGGAGTAGTTCTCCCTCGGGGATGAGGGTATGTACCGTTAGCTATGTATTTGATCTCTCTCTCTCGTGTTCTTGAGGTGTTACGATCTTGATGTATCGCGAGCTTTGCTATTATAGTTGGATCTTATGATGTTTTCTCCCCCTCTACTCTCTTGTAATGGATTGAGTTTCCCCTTTGAAGTTATCTTATCGGATTGAGTCTTTAAAGATTTGAGAACACTTGATGTATGTCTTGCCGTACGTATCTGTGGTGATACCACGTGATTCACTTGATGTATGTTTTGGTGATCAACTTGCGGATTCCTCCCATGAACCTATGCATAGGGGTTGGACACGTTTTCGTCGTGATTCTCCGGTAGAAACTTTGGGGCACTCTTTGAGGTTCTATGTGTTGGTTGAATAGATGTATCTGAGATTGTGTGATGCATATCGTATAATCATACCCACGGATACTTTAGGCGACATTGGAGTATCTAGGTGACATTAGGGTTTTGGGTGATTTGTGTCTTAAGGTGTTATTCTAGTACGAACTCTAGGGTTGTTTGTGACACTTATAGGAATAGCCCAACGGATTGATTGGAAAGAATAACTTTGAGGTGGTTCCGTACCCTTCGTTCGTTCTCCGCTATTAGTGACTTTGGAGTGACTCTTTGTTGCATGTTGAGGGATAGTTATGTGATCCAATTATGTTATTATTGTTGAGGGAACTTGCACTAGCGAAAGTATGAACCCTAGGCCTTGTTTCAACGCATTGCAATACCGTTTACGCTCACTTTTATCATTAGTTACCTTGCTGTTTTTATATTTTCATATTACAAAAACCTTTATCTACTATCCATATACCACTTGTATCACCATCTCTTCGCCGAACTAGTGCACCTATACAATTTACCATTGTATTGGGTGTGTTGGGGATACAAGAGACTCTTTGTTATTTGGTTGCAGGGTTGCTTGAGAGAGACCATCTTCATCCTACACCTCCTACGGATTGATAAACCTTAGGTCATCCACTTGAGGGAAATTTGCTCCCGTCCTACAAACCTCTGCACTTGAAAGCCCAACAACGTCTACAAGAAGAAGGTTGTGTAGTAGACATCAAGCTCTTTTCTGGCGCCGTTGCCGAGGAGGTGAGTGCTTGAAGGTATATATTTAGATCTTGCAATCGGGTATTTTAGTTTCTTGTTTTATCACTAGTTTACTCTATAAAAGAAAATTACAAAAAAATGGAATTAAGTTTGCCGCATACGCTTCATCTTTTTAATATCTTTCGTGAGTATGATGGAAAGGAAAATTGTGCTCAAGTGCTAGAAGAAGAATGCATTAGAATGTTTGGAACTAAATATTTGAATGATGAGCATGATTTCAATGTTGTTAGTACGAATTCTTTGAATATCCATGACACTAATGATGATTGCACTAGTTTTGATGAAAATGTCTCCTATAAACATGTAAATTTTTGTGGAGTGCATTGGGTTTGTATGTACACACCAAATAGAGAAGATAGATATTGCAAGAAGCATAAGTACTTAGAAACTAAATTGTCGCAAGAAAGGCTAGATGATTGTGCTGAAAATTTAAATTTTCTTGGCCATACTTGTGAGCTTTGTAATGAACGTGGTCATTTAACTATCCGATGCAAATTGTTTCATGATCTAATCATGTCCAAAAATTGTGATGACTTGATTTCCCTTGCACATTATAATGAACTTAGTTTGCTTATGGGCTACAAAGAAATGAAACGTATAACTAAGGATATTCCAAAATTTGCCCTTGATAGAGTTCTTCATTTTGATCTAGAGAAAATTTATATGTATTGTGCGGTGAATTGTATTGAAAATCCTTATATTGCCAACTACAAAAAGAAAAGAAAACAAATAGAAGATGAAGAGAACACTAATGAAAGGGAAGAGACTTCCCAATACCCTCCTATTATTTCTTATGATGAATCAGGTAACGAGGAGGAGCCTCCTATTCAACCAATCTCATTAATAAGGAGCTCCAAAAATAGGATTGAACCCACACATGATGTGGTGAAGAAGAAGAAAAGAAAAAGGAAGAGAGGTAAAAAGATGTCTCTCCCAAATAATGCTGCCCCTATTACTATTGTGCCTCATGAAAATATAATTATGGAAGGTAATGATACTTCTTATGATCTTGAAAATCTTTTTGGCACTTGCTTGGAAGAATATGATAATTGCTATACTATTGGTGTTATCCATACTATTAATGATGAGAGTGATTATGCTTATGATATGAAAAGGCCCAAGATTGGGGATGCTATGTTTGATGAAGATGATGTTTTTGAGAATATATTTTCTGCAATTAATGTTTGTCCCAGGCTTGGGGATGCTACGTTTAATGAAGATGATATTTTAGTCTCCCAAGATTTGATATGAAAATTTATAATGATGATAGCATGCCTCCTACCTATGATGATTATTGTGATGATACTTATGCTATAAAAAGTAATAATTATATTTATAAAACTTTTCATGATTATGGTTACCCCTTTTCTGAACATTACTCTTTTAATTTGGAAACAATTTATAGTATTCGAGTTTCTTATGATACTCCCACTATTCCGAATGAGAAGAGTTTTGCTTATGTGGAGAGTAATAAAATGTCTATGCTTGTAGATCATGAAAAGAATGCTTTAGGTGCTGGTTATATTGTTGAATTCATTCATGATGCTACTGAAAATTATTCTGAGGGAGGAGTATATGCTTGTAGGAATTGCAATAATATCAAGTTTCCTCTCTATGTGCTTAAAGTTTTGAAGTTATGCTTGTTTTACCTTCCTATGCTAGTTGATTATTGTTCCCACAAGTTGTTTTCTCACAAAATCCCTATGCATAGCAAGTGGGTCAGACTTAAACGTGCTAGTCATATTCTTCATGATCCTCTCTTTATGTTTCTATTCTTATCTTTTATGTGAGCATCATTGAAATCATCATGCCTAGCTAGGGGCATTAAACGATAGCGCTTGTTGGGAGGCATCCCAACTTTATTTTTATTCCTTTCTTTTTGTTCCTGTTTAGTAATAGATAATTCATCTATCCTCTGTTTATATGTGGTTTTATGCTTTTAATTAGTGTTTGTGCCAAGTAGAACCGTTGGGAAGACTTTGGGAAAGTCTTGTTGATCTTGCTGTAAAAAACAGAAACTTTAGAACTCACGAGAATTGCTTCCATTTTTATTTGGAGAGTGCTATTTAGTTAATTATTTTTGAAGATTATTAATAGATAAATTCCTCACGTCCAGAAATTTATTTGAGAATTTTATGAGTTCTATAAGTATACGTTTGATCCATATTACTACAGACTGTTCTGTTTTTGACAGATTCTGTTTTCGATGTGTTGTTTGCTTATTTTGATGAATCTATGGCTAGTAAAAGAGTTTATAAACCATAGAGAAGTTGGAATACAGTAGGTTTAACACCAACAT
Source organism: Triticum urartu (assembly GCF_003073215.2). Taxonomy (NCBI): domain Eukaryota; kingdom Viridiplantae; phylum Streptophyta; class Magnoliopsida; order Poales; family Poaceae; genus Triticum; species Triticum urartu. The sequence continues at coordinate 565,604,755 of NC_053025.1, forward strand.
AAATAAAGAATGAGTTCATTACAGTACCTTATGATGGTGATTTTCTTTCTTATACTAACGGAGCTGACGAGTTTTCTGTTAAGTTTTGTGTTGTGAAGTTTTCAAGTTTTGGGTAAAGATTCGATGGACTATGGAATAAGAAGTGGCAATAGCCTAAGCTTGGGGATGACCAAGGAAACCCAAGGTAATATTAAAGGACAAACAAGAGCCTAAGCTTGGGGATGCCCCGGATGGCATCCCCTCTTTCGTCTTCGTTCATCGGTAACTTTACTTGGAGCTATATTTTTATTCGCCACATGATATGTGTTTTGCTTGGAGCATCATTTTATTTTATTTAGTTTTGCTTGCTGTTTGAATAAAATACCAAGATATGAAATTATTAAATGTTAGAGAGTCTTCACATAGCTGCATAACTATTCGACTACTCATTGATCTTCACTTATATCTTTCGGAGTAGTTTGTTGTTGCTCTAGTGCTTCACTTATATCTTTTTAGGGCATGGTGGTAGTTTTATTTTGAAGAAATAGATGAACTCTCATGCTTCACTTGTATCATTTTGAGAATCTCTAAACAGCATGGTAGTTTTCTTTGGTTATGAATTTAGTCCTAATATGATGGGCATCCAAGAGGGATATAATAAAAACTTTCATATAAAGTTCATTGAATACTAAGAGAAGTTTGATACTTGATAATTGTTTTGAGATATGGAGATGGTGATATTAGATTCATGCTAGTTGAGTAGTTGTGAATTTGATAAATACTTGTGTTGAAGTTTGTGATTCTCGTAGCATGCACGTATGGTGAGCCGTTATGTGATGAAGTCGGAGCATAATTTATTTATTGATTGTCTTCCTTATGAGTGGCGGTCGGAGACGAGCGATGGTCTTTTCCTACCAATCTATCCCCCTAGGAGCATGCATGTAGTACTTTGTTTGGATAACTAATAGATTTTTGCAATAAGTATGTGAGTTCTTTATGACTAATGTTGAGTCCATGGATTATACGCACTCTCACCCTTCCACCATTGCTAGCCTCTCTAGCACCGCGCAACTTTCGCCGGTACCATAAACCCACCATATACCTTCCTCAAAACAGCCACCATACCTACCTATTATGGCATTTCCATAGCCATTCCGAGATATATTGCCATGCAACTTTCCACCGTTCTGTTATTATGACACGCTCCATCATTGTCATATTGCTTTGCATGATCATGTAGTTGACATTGTATTTGTGGCAAAGCCACCATTCATAATTCTTTCATACATGTCACTCTTGCATCATTGCACATCCCGGTACACTGCCGGGGGCATTCATATAGAGTCATATTTTGTTCCAAGTATCGAGTTGTAATTCTTGTGTTGTAAGTAAATAAAAGTGTGATGGTCATCATTATTAGAGCATTGTCCCAGTGAGGAAAGGATGATGGAGACTATGATTCCCCCATAAGTTGGGATGAGACTCCGGACGAAAAATAAAAAATGGGAAAAAAGAGGCCATAAAAAAAGAGAAAATGCCCAAATAAAAAAAAGAGAGAAAATGAGAGAAGGGGCAATGCTACTATACTTTTACCACACTTGTGCTTCAAAGTAGCACCATGATCTTCATGATAGAGAGTCTCCTATGTTGTCACTTTCATATACTAGTGGGAATCTTTCATTATAGAACTTGGCTTGTATATTCCAATGATGGGCTTCCTCAAAATGCCCTAGGTCTTCGTGAGCAAGCGAGTTGGATGCACACCCACTAGTTTCTTTTGTTGAGCTTTCATACATTTATAGCTCTAGTGCGTCCGTTGCATGGCAATCCCTACTCACTCACATTGATATCTATTAATAGGCATCTCCATAGCCCGTTGATACGCCTAGTTGATGTGAGACTATCTTCTCCTTTTTGTCTTCTCCACAACCACCATTCTATTCCACCTATAGTGCTATGTTCATGGCTCACGCTCATGTATTGCGTGAAGATTGAAAGAGTTTGAGAACATCAAAAGTATGAAACAATTGCTTGGCTTGTCATCGGGGTTGTGCATGATTTAAATATTTTGTGTGGTGAAGATAGAGCATAGCCAGACTATATGATTTTGTAGGGATAGCTTTCTTTGGCCATGTTATTTTGAGAAGACATGATTACTTGGTTATTATGCTTGAAGTATTATTATTTTTATGTCAATATTAAACTTTTGTCTTGAATCTTATGGATCTGAATATTCTTGCCACAATAAAAGAGAATTACATGGATAAATATGTTAGGTAACATTCCACATCAAAAATTATGTTTTATCATTTACCTACTCAAGGACGAGCAGGAATTAAGCTTGGGGATGCTGATACGTCTCCAACGTATCTATAATTTTTGATTGCTCCATGCTATATTATCTACTGTTTTGGGTGTTTATGGGCTTTATTATACACTTATATATCATTTTTTGGGACTAACCTATTAACCTAGAGCCCAGTGCCAGTTTCTGTTTTTACCTTGTTTTAGAATATCGTAGAAAAGGAAAACCAAACGGAGTCCAATTGACCTGAAACTTCACGGAACTTATTTTTGGATCAGAAGAAGCCCAGAAGACTTGGAGTGCACGTCAGGGGATCTACGAGGAACCCACGAGGCAGGGGGGCGCCCACCCCCTAGGTGCGCCCTCCACCCTCATGGCCCCCCTAACGTACTTCTTCCGCGTATATATCTCCATATACCCTAAAAACATCCGGGAGCATAATAGATCGAGAGTTCCGCCGCCAGAAGCCTCCGTAGCCACCGAAAACCAATCTAGACCCGTTCCGGCACCCTGCCGGAGGGGGAGTCCCTCTCCGGTGGCCATCTTCATCATCCCGGTGCTCTCCATGACGAGGAGGGAGTAGTTCTCCCTCGGGGCTGAGGGTATGTACCAGTAGCTATGTGTTCGATCTCTCTCTCTCTCTCTCGTGTTCTTGAGGTGTTAAGATCTTGATGTATCGTGAGCTTTGCTATTATAGTTGGATCTTATGATGTTTTCTCCCCCCTCTACTCTCTTGTAATGGATTGAGTTTCCCCTGTGAAGTTATCTTATCGGATTGAGTCTTTAAAGATTTGAGAACACTTGATGTATGTCTTGCCATGTGTATCTGTGGTGACAATGGGATACCACGTGATTCACTTGATGTATGTTTTGGTGATCAACTTGCGGGTTCCACCCATGAACCTATGCATAGGGGTTGGCACACGTTTTTGTCGTGATTCTCCGGTAGAAACTTTGGGGCACTCTTTGAGGTTCTATGTGTTGGTTTAATAGATGAATCTGAGATTGTGTAATGCATATCATATAATCATACCCATGGATACTTGTGGTGACATTGGAGTATCTAGTTGACATTAGGGTTTTGGTTGATTTGTGTCTTAAGGTGTTATTCTAGTATGAACTCTAGGGCTGTTTGTGACACTTATAGGAATAGCCCAATGGATTGATTGGAAAGAATAACTTTGAGGTGGTTTCATACCCTACCATAATCTCTTCATTCGTTCTCCGATATTGGTGACTTTGGAGTGACTCTTTGTTGCATGTTGAGGGATAGTTATACGATCCAATTATGTTATTATTGTTGAGGGAACTTGCACTAGCGAAAGTATGAACCCTAGGCCTTGTTTAAACGCATTGCAATACCGTTTACGCTCACTTTTATCATTAGTTACCTTGCTGTTTTTATATTTTCAGATTACAAAAACTATTATCTACTGTCCATATACCACTTGTATCACCATCTCTTCGCCGAACTAGTGCACCTATACAATTTACCATTGTATTGGGTGTGTTGGGGACACAAGAGACTCTTTGTTATTTCGTTGCAGGGTTGCTTGAGAGAGACCATCTTCATCCTACGCCTCCTATGGATTGATAAACCTTAGGTCATCCACTTGAGGGAAATTTGCTACTGTCCAACAAACCTATGCACTTGGAGGCCCAATAACATCTACAAGAAGAAGGCTGTGTAGTAGACATCAGGACCTGACCCGCCTGACCGAGGAGGCGGCCTCCCCTTGTGCGTTGATTGTTGTCCTACGCATTGGTGTTAGACACAAACTCCTGGCCACCGTCAGCCTTACGTTTATCACCTCCTTGATTTGCCGGGTTATGGTGGTGACCCTTGGCGTTGTCGTTCTTCTTTACCTTCCTTGTCTTATCTTCGTCAGACGCGGGATCCTTGGTACTATTAGAATCGGCGTATTTCACCAGAGCCGCCATCAGCTGGCCCATGTCATTACAATCATGCTTAAGCCGCCCCAGCTTCTGTTTCAGAGGTTCAAAACGGCAATTCTTCTCCAACATTAAGACCGCGGACCCGGCATCCATCTTATCAGATGAATGTATTATTTCCTTGACCCGGCGCACCCAATGAGTTGTGGATTCACCTTCCTCCTGCTTACAGTTAGTCAAGTCCATGAGCGACATGGGTTGCTTACAAGTGTCTTTGAAGTTCTGAATGAACTAGGCCTTTAACTCCGCCCATGAGCCGATGGAATTAGGTGGCAACCCCTTCAACCAGGTGCGAGCTGTTCCATCTAACATCATAGTGAATTACTTGGCCATTGCTACGTCACTGACCTCCAATAACTCCATGGCCATCTCATAACTTTCAATCCATGCCCCGCGCTATAAGTCAGCTGCGTAATTAGGCACCTTACGAGGCCCCTTGAAGTCCTTTGGCAACCGTTCATTAAGCAGAGCCAGCACCAGACAAGGGACACCTCCTGTCCTTGTGGCCACACCTGCTTCAACAGAGGTTGCTGGATGAACCGGGAAAGCCTGGTGAGCTGCCAGCTCAGCTGCCTGTTGAACTGCCCGCTCAGCCTCTTGGCAGATCCTCTCCTGGTCCACCAAGTTGAGAGCTCCGTCCTGTGCCCGGTTATGCCTGCGTGACTGGTTACAACATTGGGCGTTACTTGACATGGCTGTTGAATCCATATGCCTGCCATAGCCCGGGCTCCGGCTTAGGCGAGGGGTTGAATGGATTCTGTCTCAACTATAAGAGTACGCATCCTGTTGTGCTAGAGCCGTCTGAAGAAGTTCTCTGACCCTTCGTGTTTCAATCGCCGTTGGAGAGTCGCCTTCCATTGGGAGAGCTGCCAAACGAGCCGACGCAGTGATTAGATTCTCCAAAGGGTTAGAAAAGTGACCCGGTGGTATTGGCATGTAATGAGGCGGAGCAGTATTCACACAAGGGGGTTCCATGGCCCGTGGTTGAACTGGCGCCCCAATCCCGAGTGTTGTGATCCGGTTTGCCTCCGGCGGGTTACTGGGACCAGCCCCAGGTGTGTGAAAGAGGTTCCTAGGATCATAAGTCAGAGGCAGACGTGATTGAGTCTTTTGGCACCTTCTCCTCATGACCTCGTTTGATGAGTTTAGATCCAATGAGAGCCAGAAAGTCTCTGCTTGAAGCTACTGAGCACGAGCATCCAGAGCCGCCCGCTCTGCTGCCATCCTTACGTCCTCCACTGCCAAATTTTCCTTGGCTTGTGCTACCTCCCCACGTAACCGTGCCACCTCTACATCGTGCTGAGCCTTGTCTACCAGTTCAACCACGCCGGTCAACAAGGTCGTCATCCTATCCATCAGATCCATCAGCACCTGAGCCGGCGGGCGCACGGGGTCTCCTAACCCGGCTGCCGCCGATCCGGTGGTTACTGCTGCCGCGGCCGTAGAATTCTGTCCGGTTTGAGTGCCAGCCATGAAAACTCCAGCTCGATTCGGCGGCTCAAAGGGGTCCGGAATACTGCTGCCATCGGAACAACCCCCAAGCCCACCATCTTGTAGTTGATACAAAGAATCTATCTCGCCTGTGGACGACTCACCGTCGGAGTAGATGGCCGTCTCACCACCGTCCACCAACTCTTCAGAAAGTTCCCCTCCATGGATGCAACTCACGAAGGCACGCCTCACGATGGGTGGAGCCCGGGCGGGTCTCGTGCACTGAGCCGTCTCGATGAGGTCGGTGCAGATGTCCGGCTCAGGGCCAGGCTCGCCGATCCGGCCGATGAAGACATGGATTCCGCCGAAGGGGACCCGGTACCCGTACTTGATTTAGCCAGCGTCGGGGCCCCAGCCTGCATCGTCGATGTAGAGCTTGTCACGAAGACTCTTGGTCATTCGGCCCATAGCGTATCCATTGAGCCCGTCGAAGACGCCCTTCAAGAATTCAAATCCACCGTGTGCTGGCCCCACGGTGGGCGCCAACTATCATGTAATTGTCACGGTAGATGTCCTACCGAAAGGACTTAGTCGTAGGGCCATCGCAACTAGGAAGCTTAAAGGGGTTAATCAGGACAAAGGACACGAAGGGTTATACTGGTTTGGCCCCTTACGGTGAAGGTAAAGCCTAGTCCAGTTGATGTAGTATTGCTAGGTTTCGATGACCAAGGAGCGAATACGCTAGCTTGGCTCTCGATCTGTTGTTTCTTGCCCTAAGACTGTTGGGGATCGTAGCAGAAATTTAAAATTTTCTACGCATCACCAAGATCAATCTATGGAGTAATCTAGCAACGAGGGGAAGGGGAGTGAATCTACATACCCTTGTAGATCGCTAAGCGGAAGCATTGCAAGAACGCGGATGAAGGAGTCGTACTCGTAGCGATTCAGATCGCGGTTGATTCCGATCTAAGCGCCGAACAACGGCGCCTCCGCGTTCAACACACGTGCAGCCCGGTGACGTCTCCTACGCCTTGATCCAGCAAGGGGAGAAGGAGAGGTTGGGGAAGACTCCGTCCAGCAGCAACACGACGGCGTGGTGGTGGTGGATGAGCGCGGAACTCCAGCAGGGCTTCGCCAAGCACTACGAGAGACGAGGAGGGAGAGGGGTAGGGCTGCGCCAACAGGGAGATCGAATCGTGTGTGTTGCAGCCCCCAATACCTCAAGTATATATAGGGGAAGGGAAGGGGCTGCGCCCCCATCTAGGGTTCCCTCCCTAGGGGTGGAGGCAGCCCCAAAACCCATCTAGGGTTGTGGCCAAGGGGGGATAGAGAGGAGGCGCACCTAGGGTGGGCCTTAAGGCCCATCTGCCCTAGGGTTTTCCCTCCTCCCCTCTAGGAGGCGCCTTGGGCCTTGGTGGGAGGCGCCCCAGCCCACCTAGGGGCTGGTCCCTTCCCACTATTGGCCCATGTAGGCCTCCGGGGCTAGTGGCCCCTCCCGGTGGACCCCCAGACCCCTCCGGTGGTCCCGGTACACTACTGGTGATGCCCGGAACACTTCCGGTGGCCAAAACCATACTTCCTATATATTAATCTTTACCTCCGGACCATTCCGGAACTCCTCGTGACGTCCGGGATCTCATCCAGGACTCCGAACAACATTCGGTAACCGCGTACATACTTTCCCTATAACCCTAGCGTCACTGAACCTTAAGTGTGTAGACCCTACGGGTTCGGGAGTCATGCAGACATGGCCGAGACAACTCTCCGGTCAATAACCAACAGCGGGATCTGGATACCCATGTTGGCTCCCACATGCTCCACGATGATCTCATCGGATGAACCACGATATCAAGGATTTAATCAATCTCGTATACAATTCCCTTTGTCTATCGGTATGATACTTGCCCGAGATTCGATCGTCATTATGCCGATACCTTGTTCAATCTTGTTACCGGCAAGTCTCTTTACTCATTCCGTAACACATCATCCCGTGATCAACTCCTTGGTCACATTGTGCACATTATGATGACGTCCTACCGAGTGGGCCCAAAGATACCTCTCCATTTACACGGAGTGACAAATCCCAGTCTTGATTCGTGCCAACCCAACAGACACTTTCGGAGATACCTGTAGTGTACCTTTATAGCCACCCAGTTACGTTGTGACGTTTGGCACACCCAAAGCACTCCTACGGTATCCGGGAGTTGCACAATCTCATGGTCTAAGGAAATGATACTTGACATTAGAAAAGCTTTAGCATACAAACTACACGATCTTTGTGCTAGGCTTAGGATTGGGTCTTGTCCATCACATCATTCTCCTAATGATGTGATCCCGTTATCAACGACATCCAATGTCCATGGTCAGGAAACCGTAACCATCTTTTGATCAATGAGCTAGTCAACTAGAGGCTTACTAGGGACATGGTGTTGTCTATTTATCCACACATGTATCTGAGTTTCCTATCAATACAATTCTAGCATGGATAATAAAGGATTATCATGAACAATGAAATATGATATAATAATAACTAATTTATTATTGCCTCTAGGGCATATTTCCAATAAAGACGTCGCCGGGTCGTCCCCTTATATACACGGGTTAACGCCTGGCGGCCTGCAGAGTCCCGGCCGGCTCATATAACGTGTACGGCTTGGTGACTCCTTTTACATGCCTTACTTTACAAGTCTTACTCATACATGGTGGTTTACAATTATGGGCCTTAAGCCGCCTCTGGGCTTGGGCCTACTACAAGCCTTATAATGAATCATCGCCTTGTATATCCACTGGGCTTCTTTTAGTAACCCACCATTAGGATTGACCCGGCCCCTCCTGGGTGGGTAATACCTGGTAGTTATATTCCCAACAGGCAGCGAGTTTGAAGAGCTAGTGCCAGTAGTAGTAGCCAGTAACTTGAACACTACATCAAGACAGGACTTTGGGGTTGTCTCAGTCTCATCAATATAGTTTTTATCAGCTTTGTTGGAGAATAATAGGGATGTCTCACTATCTTGAACCTGATCTGCATTACTTCCTTTACCATTGCATAACGAGGTACTCTTCTCCAATATTTTATCCGCATTCTAAAGGAGAAACAAACAAACACAACACAGGTTTACAATGTAGTATATGAAGCTCATTTTGGTAAACCAGTTCAGTAGTAAGGTGGATAGGATAACAGCATGAAACAAACATATATCTATGTAGTATGGTCACTGTATGGTCTATATCATTCTAGTTTATGTTGCCAAATCAAGATAGATACAGTTTGAATCATATCTATTTAAGACAAAGCAGCATAGACAGAATATAAGTGTGGGAAACTACACAGCAATAACAACACTTGTAATGTGCATGGCATGAGAACATAACTGTTTATTCAATTGAAACTGAAATCAACATAGAGCAAGTTACAACAGCAAACACGTTAAATAAACAAGTTTAAAACATACCAGTTGCGCCATTGGAGTTTCAATTGCATCCTTCAAATTTGAAATTAGTTGGTATGAGTAAATACAGTGATGCAAGAGCAAAGTAGTATGAACCATAGCTACGGAACCTGACATGAGAACAATTCTTCTTCTGCTTTAAGCGTTGACTTGGGGTTCGGAGTGGTGGTCCTCGTGCTTTGGGTACTGCAGTTGCCTTATTAACTGCTCGTGTTTGGGTGCTCTGTGGTGGAGACGGTGTTGTGTCAATGAGAACTGGGTTACTATCTATTGGGGTTGGGGTTAGAAGGGTGTAGCTGGTTCTCTGTCCAACTGGGTAGGGGTACAATCTGCGTGAGTCTGGGTTATGTGTGGTGGGGCAGGTTCTTGGGCAAGTACAACCGTGGTTCTATCTCCATCGACAGGTAGCACGATCTTTTCTGAAGACCGTGTTTTTACTCCCACAGATACTGCCATCACCCCCTCCAATTGAAATGGCTGATAAACAAGAAAATTAATTGAATGTACAAACATTTTAAGATAGACAGGTGCAATGGATAGTAGGGAAGAAAACAGGGCATGAAATAATTCACATTTATGGTGTGTAACCAAACAGAATAGCAGGACATAATATCAAATATATGACGACTAATTAAATAGGATAGAATGACATACTTCAAAATATGATGACTATGTAAATAGGATGACATGATATAACTATATGATGTGTCTATTAAAGTGGTTGGCATGCCATAAATCACAAACATGTCGTCGATGGAAACATAATGACATGATATAATTCACGGATAGAATGACATAATTCAAAATATGATGACTATGTGAACAGGATGAGATGATATAACTATATTATGTCTTTAGAAAATGGGTTGGCATGCCATAATTCAGATACATGCTGTCTATGTAAACATCATGGCATGATATAATTCAAATATATGATTTATATACTAAGGAAGTGATCAGAGGGCAATCGCATATATGATGTGTCAACTAAGGAGATGGCATTCAATATCGTGTATATGATGTAAAAACTAAGCATTGCAATACAACATATGCATGATATGAGTAATATAACCCTGCCAAGTTTGAGCATACACCTCAGGGAGATAATAGGACTGGTCATCTGCCTCTGAATCCTCCTCTGAAGAGCTATCTGTAACCGGCAACATATCTGCTTCACCAGGTAGCATTGTCTGCTCTAAAGACCTTGTTTTCACTCCAGATTTCTCCATCACCAATTCAAATGGCTGATGCATAGGAAGAGCAGTTGAATATACAAACATTGTCGACAAAATGAATGAGAAATACAAAAAAGGACGACATGATATAATTCACATATATGACACTTGGCTAAACAACATGGCATTGCATAATTCACATATACAATGCCTTGCAACAAGATAGCATTGCATAATTCACATATATAATGTCTTGCAAAAAGATGGCATTGCATAATTCACATATATGGTAATTAGACACTAAACAGGTGGCATTCACACAAATCATGTCTAAACTAAGCAATTGACATAGCAATGCAAGATACAATATGCACGATATGAGCAACATAACCCTGCCAAGTTAGAGCATGCACCTCGGGGGGGATATGACTGGTCATCTGTCTCTGAATCCTCCTTTGAGGAGCTATCTGTAACTAGCAAGACATGTGCTTTGTCAGATAGTATTGTCTGCTCTGAAGACCTTGTTTCCACTCCAGATTTTTCCATGACCGTGCCGAATGGATGATGCACAGGAAGAGTAATTGAATGTACTAAACTTGTTGACAAATTTAACACGTAATAAAAAAATGATGTCATGATATAATTCACATATAAGATGACTGGCTAACCAGGGTGGCATTGCAAAATTCACATATATGATGCATGGCTAAACAAGATGGCATTGCGTGATTCATTTATACGATAAAGAAACAAAATAGATGGCATTGACACAAAGCATGTCTAAACTAAGCAGATGAAATCTTTGATGTATATAGTAAGCAATGCAAGGCACCATATGCATGATATTACCAACATCAACATGCCAAGTTAGAGCGAAGACCTCATGGGGTAAATAGGAGTGGTCCTCTACTTCTGAATCCCCCTCAGAACAGTTATCATCCTCTTGATTACGATCCGAAATGAGTGGAGGGGGGCTGCCTTTGCGCCCACCATGGAGCGACGTCTGCATGAAATTTTATTGCCACACAAGGCTCGTCTCTTTTGCTCTACATGTTCAGTTCCATTGTGTACAATAACTGACATGCATAGGAATAAAACTTAGTGAGATTATCTAAGGAGTGCATGCACTAATCGAGAGTGAAGGTAGCAAACTGTGGATAGACCCAAAACCAATGATAGCAGGCAGATAATATCTTTAGTTAAAAAATACAGGTAATGGCTCGTTTAATGTTTGTTTGCACCCAACATGAAACTCATAGTAGACACCCGAGATTAACCAGATAGTAGACAGATAGTAGTGATTGCTGCCCCAATATGTACCCCACAACCATTTAAAAACTCAAGTTTCAACGTAAGTTTGTACCTGAGTCGGAGTCTAATAGGTGAACACGACGATAAAGTAGCATGCCATCATATTAAGCGATGCATAACGTAAGCAGACATGGAAGAGTGCGACCTCTCTTGCGGACCCGTGTAGTCCTCAAGGTCATCTGCTCAGTTGATGATGGTAATGTAGTTGTCGTGGATGCCGGCGGCGGGGAAGAAGATCTGAGGCAGCGAAAGACAGTCTGGAGAGCGGATCCCTGCTATGGTGAACCCTTCTGTCGTTGGAGCAGCTGAGCTGGGGTGGAACACAACACCGCAGGAGCAGGACAAACCACACAAGGTTTTCTTTGACACATATCTATAACAGAAGTAATTGTGTAAGGGCTTGTTTGAATTTGAGGATTCTAACAATGCAGGGATAGGAAATAGACAAGAATAGGATAGGAATGCACGTCCAAAACAGAGAATTTAAAAACACATGATTTCTGCCAATATGGTTGTTTGGTTCACAAGAATTGGAAGATCACGGGATGCAAAGAAGCATGGTGAGATTAAGTCAAACAACTAGAAGTGTACAACCTCTTTGGCGAAGCCATGTCGATCTCAGTGTGATTGGGTTGGCCGGTGAGGATGCTCCGGATGACTTGGCTGTCGGAGGAGGGGAAGAATATCTTAGGCGTCTGGAGATGGAGCCCGAGGTACTGATCCGCTGTGATAGAGGGTTTCGTCGTTGGAGCAGCTCCGGTGAGTTGTACGACGCCGAGGCTGAAGCTGGACAAGAGAGACAACGTTAACCTGAGTGGAATTCTAATAGAATCTCCAATAGATGACGTAAAATACATAACCACAAAGTGCTAGATGTATACATCAGCCGCTAATCTCTGAACTTAACTGTCGAAACTGAATTTAATTGTTGAAACTGAATTTAACTGTCAAAACTGAATTTAACTGTCGAAACTGAATTTTGCTGTCGAAACTGAATTTTACTGTCGAAACTGAACACACTAGAGGTGAGGCTACACGTCAGTCGGCTGACTTTTTCATCTCTGGTTAGTCGATTTTGCAGCCGTTGGATACGAAATCAAGGGCCTCTAGTTCATCTTCAACCTCCACCCCCCTGAAACGCCAGCCACCACCGGCCAAACAGCCGCCCCCCCGCCGCTCGCAGCTGGCGGTGCGCCGCCCCCCCCCCCCCCCCAACACCCCCCCCCGCCGGTCCGCCGCCACCCCGGCCATCCCTGTAGGCCCCCCGTGCCGAGCTTTTTCTCCGGTGATCCCCACGCCACCGCCCCACCACCGCCGGCGACCACTGCCCCCACCCTGAACCCTAAGATAGATAGTGGGGTACCTCTCTGGCGAGCCCCCCTCCCCGCTACGGCTGGTTCTTCCTTAACTCCGACGAGCCCCCCACCCCCTGAAAATTGACTGACCCAAAAGTCGATTCAGTCGCCTGAAGTGTAGCTAAATCGGAGCAGCATTGCAAGCAAGAGCAAGAGCAAGAGCAGCAGCGCGAGCAAGAGCAGGCTAGGTAGGGGACCGAGAGCAAGAGTAGAGCAACAGCATGAGCGAGAGCTAAAGGAGCAGCAACAACAACTCCTACTGAGGCGGACGTCGCCGCGGAGTGAGCGACAGCGTGGAGGAAGTGGCCGGCGACGCCGCCGTGGATGGAGTCACGCCGTGTCGGCTCAAGACCAAGCGCCGGCAGCACCTGAGATCGAATCAAGAAAAAAATGTGGTGATTAGTGTACAACCTCTTTGGTGCGCCAATTAGGCCGCAGCTCCATCCCAGGAAACGGTGATGATGATGCTCTTCCGGTGGTGCAGGTGAAGACGGCGGTGTGGGAATGGAGGTGGCGCGAAAGACGAGGGGAACGTCGGGGCAGCTCCTTGGAGTTGGAGGACGGGGTGGCTGAACCGGCGGGACAACCAGATCGACGATGGATCCTCATCCGGTACGGTGGATGAGGGACGTCAAGGTGTTGCTGTGGACGACGTCGTCGGCGAAGAGGCTCCAGCTGGGTGGCGGACAGAGGAGGGTGTGGGGCTTCGCGGATTTTGTCGGCCTCGGTGTACGAATGGGTGGGCGGATGGGATGGGAGTGGGTATCCATGGCTTAGGGACGCGCTTGTCCAAAATGTGGGGTAAGTTACGAAAGTACCCCCATCAATTTGAGGCAGTTCTTTTGGTTCAGGGGTATCACTGGCATTTCGCGTGTCAGGATTTCACAGGAGGTGGGAGTTTTCACGCGTGTTGTAATTTTGGAATAGCAAGGCGCGGGTTGAGATGGAGGGAGTTGTTGGAGCACAACGAGACAAAGATATATCTTAATTATTTCGGGCCTGAGAACAATTCTTCTTCTACTTTAAGCATTGATTTGGGGTTCGTAGTGGTGGTCCTCGTGCTTTGGGAACTGCAGTTGCCTTACTAACTGCTCGTGTTTGGGTGCTCTGTGGTGGAGACGGTGCTATGTCAACGGGAACTGGGTTACTATCTATTGGGTTTGGGGTTAGAAGGGGTGTAGCTGGTTCTCTGTCCAACTAGGTAGGGGTACAATCTGCGTGAGTCTGGGTTATGTGTGGTGGGGCTGGTTCTTGGGCAAGTACAACCGTGGTTCTATCTCCACCGATAGGTAGCACGATCTTTTCTGAAGACCGTGTTTTGACTCCCACAGATACTGCCATCACCCCCTCCAATTGAAATGTCTGATAAACAAGAAAAGTAATTGAATGTACAGACATTGTAAGATAGACAGGTGCAATGGATAGTAGGGAGGAAAACAGGGCATGAAATAATTCACATTTATGTTGTCTAACCAAACAGAATAGTAGGACATCATTTCAAATATATGATGGCTAATTAAACAGGATATCATGACTCAATTTCACATGTATGATGCCTAACTAAACAGGATAGAATGACATACTTCAAAATATGATGAATATGTAAACAGGATGACATGATATAACTATACGATGTTTCTATTAAAGTGGTTGGCATGCCATAAATCACAAACATGTCGTCGATGGAAACATGATGACATTATATAATTCATGGATAGAATGACATAATTCAAAATATGATGACTATGTGAACAAGATGAGATGATGTAACTATATTATGTCTTTAGAAAATGGGTTGGCATGCCATAATTCAGATACATGCCGTGTATGTAAACATCATGGCATGATATAATTCAAATATATGATTTATATACTAAGGAAGTGAGCAGAGGGAAATCGCATATATGATGTGTCAACTAAGGAGATGGCATTCAATATCGTGTATATGATGTAAAAACTAAGCATTGCAATACAACATATGCATGATATGAGTAATATAACCCTGCCAAGTTTGAGCATACACCTCAAGGGGATAATATGACTGGTCATCTGCCTTTGAATCCTCCTCTGAAGAGCTATCAATAAACAGCAACATATCTGATTCACCGGGCAACATTGTCTGCTCTGAAGACCTTGTTTTCACTCCAGATTTCTCCATCACCGATTCAAATGGCTGATGCATAGGAAGAGCAGTTGAATATACAAACATTGTCGACAAAAGCAATGAGAAATACAAAAAAGGATGGCATGATATAATTCCCATATATGACGCTTGGCTAAACAGCATGGCATTGCATAATTCACATATATATAATGCCTTGCAACAAGATAGCATTGCATAATTCACATATATAATGTCTTGCAAACAGATGGCATTGCATAATTCACATATATGGTAATTAGACACTAAACAGGTGGCATTCACACAAATCATGTCTAAACTAAGCAAATGACATAGCAATGCAAGATACCATACACACGATATGAGCAACATAACCCTGCCAAGTTAGAGCATGCACCTCGGGGTGGGGGGGGAATAGGACTAGTCATCTGTCTCTGAATCCTCCTCTGAGGAGCTATCTGTAACCAACAAGACATGCGCTTCGTCAGATAGCATTGTCTGCTCTGAAGACCTTGTTTCCACTCCAGATTTTTCCATGACCGTGCCGAATGGCTGATGCACAGGAAGAGTAATTGAATGTACTAAAATTGTTGAAAAATTTAACATGTAATAAAAAATGATGTCATGATATAATTCACATATAAGATGACTGGCTAACCAGGGTGGCATTGCAAAATTCACATATATCATGCCTGGCTAAACAAGGTGGCATTGCATGATTAACATATACGATAAAGAAACTAAACAGATGGCATTGACACAAAGCCTGTCTAAACTAAGCAGATGACATCTTTGATGTATACCGTAAGCAATGCAAGGCACCATATGCATGATATTACCAACATCAGCTTGCCAAGTTAGAGCGAAGACCTCATGGGGTAAATAGGAGTGGTCTTCTGCTTCTGAATCCCCCTTAGGACAGTTATATTCCTCTTGATTACGATCCGAAATGGGTGGAGGGGGGCTGCCTTTGCGCCCACCATGGAGCGACGTCTGCATGAAATTTTATTGCCACACAAGGCTCGTCTCTTTTGCTCTACATGTTCAGTTCCATTGTGTACAATAAATGACATGCATAGGAATAAGACATAGTGAGATTATGTAAGGAGTGCATGCACAAATCCAGTGTGAAGGTATAAAATGGATAGACCCAAAACCAATGATAGCAGGCAAATAATAGCTTTAGTTAAAAAATACAGATAATGGCTCCTTTAATGCTTGTTTGCACCCAGCATGAAACTCATAGTAGACACCCGAGATTAACCAGATAGTAGATAGATAGTACTGATTGCTGCCCCAATATGTACCCCACAACCATTTAAAAACTCAAGTTTCAGCATAAGTTTGGACCTGAGTCCAAGTCTAATAGGTGAACACGACGATAAAATAGCATGTCATCATATTAAGCGATGCATAACGTAAGCAGACACGAAAGAGTGCGACCTCTATTGCGGACCCGTGTAGTCCTCAAGGTCATCTGCTCAGTTGATGATGGTAATGCAGTTGTTGTGGCTGCCGGCGGTGGGGAAGAAGATCTGAGGCGGCGAAAGACAGTCTAGAGAGCGGATCCCTGCTGTGGTGAACCCTTCCATTGTTGGGGCAGCTGAGTTGGGGTGGAACACAACACCGCAGGAGCAGGAAAAACCACACAAGGTTTTCTTTGACACGTATCTGTAATAGAAGTAATTGTGTAAGGGCTTGTTTGAATTTGAGGATTCTAGCAATGCAGGGAAAGGAAATAGACAGGAATAGGATAGGAATGCACGTGCAAAATAGAGAATTGAAAAACACAGGATTTCTGCCAATCTAGGTGTTTGGTTCACAAGAATTGGAAGATCACGGGATGCAAAGAAGCATGGTGAGATTAAGTCAAACCACAAGAAGTGTACAACCTCTTTGGCGAAGCCATGTCGATCTCAGCGTGATTGGGTTGGCCGGTGAGGACTGATACATCTCCGTCGTACCTACTTTTCCAAACACTTTTGCCCTTATTTTGGACTCTAACTTGTATGATTTGACTGGAACTAACCCGGACTCACGCTGTTTTCAGCAAAATTGCCATGGTGTTGTTTTATGTGTAGAAAACAAATATTCTCGGAATGACCTGAAACTCCACGGAACATGTTAAAAAAAATAATAAAAATCCTCACCAAAGATGAAGACCATGGGGCGCACACCCTTCTCACGAGGGCGGGGGGCGCCCCCCTACCTCGTGGGCCCCCTGGAAACCCTCCGATGCCAACTCCAACTCTATATATTCCCTTTCGGAGAGAAAAAATAGGAGAGAAGAAATCATCACGTTTTACGATACGGAGCCACCGCCAAGCCCTAAAACCACTCGGGAGGGCTGATCTGGAGTCCGTTCGAGGCTCCGGAGAGGGGGATTCGTCGTCGTCGTCATCATCAACCATCCTCCATCACTAATTTCATGATGCTCACCGCCGTGCATGAGTAATTCCATCGTAGGCTTGCTGGACAGTGATGGGTTGGATGAGATTTATCATGTAATCGAGTTAGTTTTGTTAGGGTTTGATCACAAGTATTCATTATGTTCTAAGATTGATGTTGCTATGACTTTGCTATGCTTAATGCTTGTCACTAGGGCCCGAGTGCCATGATTTCAGATCTGAACCTATTATGTTTTCATGAATATATGTGAGTTCTTGATCCTATCTTGCAAGTCTATAGTCACCTACTATGTGTCATGATCTGGCAACCCCGAAGAGACAATAATCGGGACCACTCCCGGTGATGACCATAGTTTGAGGAGTCCATGTATTCACTATGTGCTAATGCTTTGTTCCGGTTCTCTATTAAAAGGAGGCCTTAATATCCCTTAGTTTCCAATAGGACCCCGCTGCCACGGGAGGGTAGGACAAAAGATGGCATGCAAGTTCTTTTCCATAAGCAGGTATGACTATATACGGAATACATGCCTACATTACATTGATGAATTGGAGCTAGTTCTGTGTCACCCTATGTTATGACTGATACATGATGAACCGCATCCGGCATAATTATCCATCACTGATCCGATGCCTACGAGTTTTCCATATACTGGTTTACGCTTATTTACTTTCCCGCTGCTACTGTTACAATCACTACAAAATACCAAAAACATTACTTTTGTTGTCTTTACTTCTGTTGCCACTACCACCACTATCATATTACTTTGCTACTAAACACTTTGCTGCAGATACTAAGTTTCCAGGTGTGGTTGAATTAACAACTCAGCTACTAATACTTGAGAATATTCTTTGGCTCCCCTTGTGTCGAGTCAATAAATTTGGGTTGAATACTCTACCCTCGAAAGTTGTTGCGATCCCCTATACTTGTGGGTTATCAAGACCAATTTCTGGCGCCGTTGCCGGGGATCATAGCTCTATTCTTTGAGTCACTTGGGATTTATATCTGCTTATCATTATGAAGAACTTGAGAGATCCAGAAACCAAGATCTGTCCCTCAACTACGAGGGGAGGTAAGGAACTGCCATCTAGCTCTGCACTTGATTCACCTTCTGTTATGAGTAAGCTAGCGACACCTAAACCTGATTCTGCTTTTAGTTCCGATATGTCGCATGTTATTGATGATGCCACTTCTTCAAATGGAACAAACAATCACTTTGAGATAAAATGAAACCCGACCCTGCTTTTCCTACTTCACCTATTTGTGTTCCTAATAAGGATTATGAATTCTCTGTTGATCCTAATATAATTACTTTGGTTGAATCTGATCCGTTTTATGGCTATGAATCTGAAATTGTTGTGGCACATCTTACTAAGTTAAATGATATAGCTTCCCTGTTCACTAATGATGAGAGATCGTGTTACTTCTATATACTCAAAATATTTCCTTTCTCATTAAAGGGTGATGCTAAGATATGGTTTAATTCTCTTGATCCTGGTTGTGTGCGTAGTCCCCAGGATATGATTTATTACTTCTCTGCTAAATATTTCCCTACTCATAAGAAACAAGATGCTTTGAGGGAAATATACAACTTCGTGCAAATTAAAGAAGAGAGTCTCCCACAAGCTTGGGGGAGGCTTCTCAAGTTACTTAATGCTTTGCCTGATCATCCTCTTAAGAAACTCGAAATACTTGATATCTTTTATAATGGACTAACCGATGCTTCCAGAGATTACCTCGATAGTTGTGCTGGTTCTCTTTTCAGGGAAAGAACACCGGATGAAGCTGAAATTCTATTGAATAATATGTTGACAAATGAAAATAATTGGGCACCTCCTGAGCCAGCTCCTGCTCCAATTACTGAGTCTATTCCTAAAACAACTCCGAAGAAGAGAGGTGTTCTATTTCTCAGTCCCGAAGATATGCAAGAGGCAAAGAAATCTATGAAAGAGAAAGGTATTAAAGCTGAAGACGTTAAAAATTTACCTCCTATTGAAGAAATACATGGTCTTAATATACCGCCTGTTGAAGAAACATATGATCTCAATTTTTTATTTATTGAAGAACCTCCTGATCCCGATATCCCAACACAGGTAATAAAGGTAAATTCTCTCTATAGATATGATAAAGCTGAAGTTCCTCCGACTAAAATTGCTAGTGAGTGCTTGGATGAGTTTGATAACTTTATGTTTAAGCAAGATGACTTCAATGCTTATTTTGGTAGACAATTAAAAGAAAATGCTTATATGATTAGACGCTTGGGTGATTATATGGCTAATATTAAAGGTGAACTTAAACTTGTTAGCAAACATGCTTCTATGGTTACCACTCAAGTAGAACAAGTGCTTAAAGCTCAAAAAGAAGTGCTTGATGAAATGAATAGTAAGAAAAATGATTATGTTGTTAGAGTGGCCACTAGAACTGGTAGAATGACTCTGGAACCTTTGTATCCTGAAGGCCACCCTAAGAGAATCGAGCAAGATTCTCAGAGAAATAATATAGATGTTCCTAGTTCTTGTAAAAAGAAGAAAAAGAAAAATGATAGAACTGTGCAAACTTCTAGTGAACCTATTGCTGAGCCACCTGATAATCCAAATGATATCTCTCTGTCTGATGCTGAAACACAATCTGGTAATGAACATGAACCTAATGAAAATATTAATGATGATGTTCATGATGATGCTCAACCTAGTAATGACAATGATGTAGAAATTGAACCTGTTGTTGATCTTGATAACCCACAATCAAAGAATCAACGTTATGATAAAAGAGACTTTGTTGCTAGGAAACATGGTAAAGAAAGGGAACCTTGGGTTCAGAAACCCATGCCTTTTCCTCCAAAACCATCCAAGAAAAAGGATGATGAGGATTTTGAGCGCTTTGCTGAAATGATTAGGCCTATCTTTCTGCGTATGCGACTAACTGATGTGCTCAAAACAAATCCTTATGCTAAATATATGAAGGATATCATTACTAATAAAAGAAAGATACCAAAAGCTGAGATTTCCACCATGCTTGCTAATTATACTTTTAAGGGTGGAATACCAAAGAAACTTGGAGATCCCAGAGTACCTACTATACCTTGCTCCGTTAAAAGAAATTATATTAAAACTGCTTTATGTGATCTTGGAGCCGGTGTTAGTGTTATGCCTCTCTCTTTATATTGTAGACTTGACTTGAATAAGCTGACACCTACCAAAATATCTTTGCAAATGGCTGATAAATCAACTACTATACCTATCAGTATTTGTGAGCATGTGCCTGTTGTGGTTGCAAACGTTACTATTTTAACGGACTTTGTTATTCTTGATATTTCCGAGGATGATAGTATGTCTATTATTCTTGGAAGACCTTTTCTTAATACTGCAGGGGCTGTTATTGATTGCAACAAAGGCAATGTCACTTTTCATGTTAATGGTAATGAGCATACGGTACACTTTCCGAGGAAACAACCTCAAGTTCATAGTATCAATTCTATCGAAAAATTCCATCGATTATATTTGGAGGTTTTGAATTTCCTCTTCCTACTATCAAGAAGAAATATGATATGCTTATTATAGGGGATGTGCATATCCCCATTTAGGTAACTTAGTGTTATTCGAAATTTCTCCGGTTTCATGATTATCGGCATGAGTATGTTAACAAGACTTGATCAACCTTGTTAGTGGATTCTTTTTTTTTGATGAGCATGAGATGGATGAAACTAGAAGCACAACCTCTCTATATTTTCTGTTATTTAGTAGAAATAAAGTAAAAATAGTATTTTTCTATCTGTTTCCTGGCTTATCCGTGCAATATAAAAATATCTCGAAAATAAAAGTCCTCAGAATGACATGCCAATTTAATATGATTTTTTCGGGAATATTTGAGGATTTACTGTGCAAAAATTACCGCGGGAGGAGCTGCCACCTGGCCACGAGGGTGGTGGGTGCGCCCCCTGCCTCATGGGCCCACGGTGGCCCTCCTCCACTTATCTCAGCACCCATCTTCTTCCTCTGTCTCACACAAACCCGAAAAACCACCTCAAGCATGAGTTCCAGCCACTTTTGTTGTGATTTTCGATCTCGTTGCTCAAAGCACCTCTCACAAAACTGCTTGGGGAGATTGTTCCTTGGTATGTGACTCCTCCATTGGTTCAATTAGTTTTTGTTCTAGTGCTTTATTCATTGCAAATTTTTGCTGGTTAGGTGACCCTGTTCTTGAGCTTGCATGTCAAATTTATATGGTTCTAAGTAGTTCTAATGCTTGATATAGGCTCTAGGCACTTGTAGGAATAGTTGCTATCAGTTTTATTGAAGTTGGTTCACTTTTGTTTGAAGTTACTAAAAATTTCATAATTTTTCAGAATATAATGAGATTCTTGAGGGGCTCATCGAGCCAAAGCTCAAAGGAAAAGGCACCCAAGCCTAAGTATAATCTGCCTCGCACCGCGGAGGTTCGGGCGTGTGAATGGCCCTCCGAGGATTTCTTAAGAGCAGCCGATATCTATGAAGATTTTCATGAATTGGCTCACAATGCAGGCCTCGCCGCTTTCCTCCACGACCAATGCAATCGGTATCTCTTACTCACAAATACCTTTGTGCAAAACTTCCATTTTCATTCTAGGAACTCACCACCCACGGTGGAGTTCATTTATATGATGAGCATAAGTAGATGTCACTTTATGATTTCTGTCGGATTTGTTTAGTCCCTTTTGAGGGAAAGACAGAAGAACCACATCATGATGATGTGGAGGGATTTATTAATAATATCACTGTAGGAGAAACCAGGAAGGTTTCCGATGCACGAATCACTAGCATACATTTTCATGTTTTACGTTACTTTGCATTATTTGCTAGTCGTTGTTTAATTGGACGCAGAAACTGTGGAAACCTTAGTATCCCTGATATAATTATTCTACTCTAGGGTTTATACAGTGATAACACTTTTAGTATGGGCGGTATTATTGCTAGACGGTTAAATATGAACCATACTAAGGGCCCCATCTTTAGAGACATCTATGCTACACGCCTAGCCGCACATTTTAACATACCTATTAGGCATGCTGAGAGGAAGAAAAGGTGCTGCCCCGTGTTTATCTAGATCATAAAAGTATGGTGGCACATGATTTTATTGTTAAGAATAGGGCAGGGGAGCTTAAATATCAATTGTTCTTTAACAAACATCATCCTGAGACTATTATCCTGCCTGCTCCTTCTTTGTTTGATTTGACTGTAGGCACGTACCTTGTTCCGTTGATGGCTATTCACGCCTACCGGAACCCTGCACCAGCCGAGGAGCCAGATCCTTCATGACAGTCTAACTATCAGTGGGATCCGGAGATGATTGCCAACAGTGGCAATCGGAGCCTTCTTCTTCCTCAGCGCAGTACGACCCCAACTATTATTATGGATATCCGCCAGGCCAGCCGTGGCCATAGACCAACTTAGGCCAAAAGCCTAAGCATGGGGGAGTACGTATTTCTCACCAACATTACATTTATGTTCACACACACTCATTGCTAGATGTCGGTGCTCATACTTTTTCACTGTAATATCCATGCTAGTTTATTTTCCTTTTTATGCTTTCCTCTTGTGTGTTAATAAACCTTAAGAAAACCAAAAAAAATTAGTTGTAGCTTTTAATTAATTTACTTTCCATGCATGTAGTAGTAATTAAAAAGAAAACCCAAAAATATTTCTTGTTCTTCTTTTGCTTGTTGGGAGCTTTCCCGTGTAAATAGTTTTATTTCTTTTCTTTTCTTTGGGGGTCAGTAGGAGAAGACCATAATTAAATTGTTGAAGTGGCTCTTATATGCATTATTGTTGATCTAACCCAGAGCCCATATTGCCTTGTCTTCTCCTGTTTATTGAATGCTCGCAGATTCCAACTTAGTCCAATGCACGTACACTCTTATTATTATTCACACTGTTCGGTCGTGCAAGTGAAGAGCAATTATGATGATATATGATGGACTGACTGAGATGAGAAAAGCTGGTATGAACTCGACCTCTTTTGTTTTTGTAAATATGATGAGTCCCTCGTTCTTGATTCAGCTTATTATGAATAAACATGTTTGCAATGACAATTAGAGATCGTAGTTGCTTGTGCCATGCTTGATCAGCTATGAGTTATAATGGTTTACCTTGTGTGACAACATGCTATTGAGATGGTTATGATGTGGTATGATGGGGTGGTATCCTCCTTTGAATGATTTAAGTGACTTGACTTGGCACATGTTCACGCATGTAGTTGAAACAAATCAACATAGCCTTCACGATATTTATGTTCATAGTGGATTATATCCTACTCATGCTTGCATCCAATGTTTATTAATTTTAATGCATGTACATGGCTGTTGTCGCTCTCTAGTTGGTCGCTTCCCAGTCTTTTGCTAGCCTTCACTTGTACTAAGCGGGAATACTGCTTGTGCATCCAATCCCTTAAACCCCAAAGTTATTACAGACGAGTCCACTATACCTTCCTATATGAGGTATCTACCTGCCGTTTCAAGTAAATTTGTATGTGCCAAACTCTAAACCTTCAAATAAACATTCTGTTTTGTATGCTCGAATAGCTCATGTATCAACCAAGGCTATCCTTATCTTCCGTGTTAGGCGGGTTATTCTCAAGAGGAGTGGACTCCGCTCCTCACTCACGAGAAAATGGCTGGTCGTCGGGATGCCCAGTCCCATGCTTTATGCAAACCAAATCAAAATTAATTGCAAACAAAACTCCCCCTAGGACCTGATGTATGTTTGAGGCACTTGTTGTTTCGAGCAAGCCATGGATTGATGTTTGTTGGTGGAGGGGGAGTATAAACTTTACCATTCTGTTTGGGAACCGCCTATAATGTGTTTAGCATGGAAGATATCGCCATCTCTTAGTTGTTATGTTGACAATGAAAGTATACCGCTCAAAATACAATTTATCTCTATTGCAAAACCGAGCTCTGGCACCTCTACAAATCCCTGCTTCCCTCTGCGAAGGGCCTATCCATTTACTTTTATGTTGAGTCATCACCCTCTCATTAAAAAGCACTAGCTGGAGAGCACAGCTGTCATTTGCATTCATCACTATTAATTTATGTTGGGTGTGACTATGATTGGATCTCTTTTACCATGAATTACAATGTCTAGTCAGTCCTTGATCTTTAAAGGTGCTCTGCATTTATGTTTTGCGGTCTCAGAAAGGGCTAGCGAGATACCATCTTGTTATATCATATTATGATTGTTTTGAGAAAGTGTTGTCATCCGAGATTTATTATTATGACTTGCTAGTTGATTATGCTATTGATATGAGTAATTATGAGACCTGAGAATTGTTGCAAATGTGGTTAGTTATGATCTATGCTGAAAACTTGAATGTTGGCTTGACATAGTTACGACAACAAGAGCAAACAGAGTTTGTAAAAGTTTTTCTTTCTTTCTTTCAGTTTGTCAACTGAATTGCTTGAGGACAAGCAAGGGTCAAGCTTGGGGGAGTTGATACGTCTCCGTCGTATCTACTTTTCCAAACACTTTTGCCCTTGTTTTGGACTCTAACTTGTATGATTTGAATGGAACTAACCCGGACTGACGTTGTTTTCAGCAGAATTGCCATGGTGTTGTTTTATGTGCAGAAAACAAATATTCTCGGAATGACCTGAAACTCCACGGAACATCTTAGAAAAAATAATAAAAAATCCTTGCCAAAGATGAAGACCAGGGGGCCCACACCCTTCTCACGAGGGTGGGGGGCACCCCCCCTAGGGCGCGCCCCCCTACCTTGTGGGCCCCCTGGAGCTCCTCCGAAGCCAACTCCAACTCTATATATTCTCTTTCGGAGAGAGAAAAATAGGAGAGAAGAAATCATCGCATTTTACGATACGGAGCCGCCGCCAAGCCCTAAAACCTCTTGGGAGGGCTGATCTGGAGTCCGTTCGGGGCTCCGAAGAGGGGGATTCGTCGCCGTCGTCATCATCAACCATCCTCCATCACCAATTTCATGATGCTCACCGCCGTGCGTGAGTAATTCCGTCGTAGGCTTGCTGGACGGTGATGGGTTGGATGAGATTTATCATGTAATCGAGTTAGTTTTGTTAGGGTTTGATCCCTAGTATCCATTATGTTCTGAGATTGATGTTGCTATGACATTGCTATGCTTAATGCTTGTCACTAGGGCCCGAGTGCCATGATTTCATATCTGAACCTATTATGTTTTCATGAATATATGTGAGTTCTTGATCCTATCTTGCAAGCCTATAGTCACCTACTATGTGTCATGATCCGGCAACCCCGAAGTGACAATAATCGGGACCACTCACGGTGATGACCATAGTTTGAGGAGTTCATGTATTCACTATGTGCTAATGCTTTGTTCCGGTTCTCTATTAAAAGGAGGCCTTAATATCCCTTAGTTTCCAATAGGACCCCGCTGCCACGGGAGGGTAGGACAAAAGATGTCATGCAAGTTCTTTTCCATAAGCATGTATGACTATATACGGAATACATGCCTACATTACATTGATGAATTGGAGCTAGTTCTGTGTCACCCTATGTTATGACTGATACATGATGAACCGCATCCGGCATAATTATCCATCACTGATCCGGTGCCTATGAGTTTTCCAAATACTGGTTTACGCTTATTTACTTTTCCGCTGCTACTGTTACAATCACTACAAAATACCAAAAACATTACTTTTGCTGTCTTTACTTTTGTTGCCGCTACCACCACTATCATATTACTTTGCTACTAAACACTTTGCTGCAGATACTAAGTTTCTAGGTGTGGTTGAATTGACAACTCAGCTGCTAACACTTGAGAATATTCTTTGGCTCCCCTTGTGTCGAATCGATAAATTTGGGTTGAATGCTCTACCCTCGAAAGCTGTTGTGATCCCCTATACTTGTGGGTTACCAAGGACGCTCCGACTGACTTGGCTGTCGAAGCAGGGGAAGAAGATCTTAGGTGTTTGGAGATGGAGCCCAAGGTACTGCTCCGCTGTGATGGAGGGTTTCGACGTTGGAGCAGCTCCAGTGAGTTGTACGTCACCGAGGCTAAAGCAGGACAAGAGAGACAACGTTAACCTGAGTGGAATTCTAATAGCATCTCCAATAGATGACGTAAAATACATAACCACAAAGTGCTAGATGTATACATCAGCCGCTCATCTCTGAACTTAACTGTCAAAACTGAATTTAAGTGTCGAAATCGAACTTAACTGTCGAAACTGAATTTTGCTGTCGAAACTGAATTTTACTGTCGAAACTGAATGCACTAGAGGTGAGGCTACATGTCAGTCGACTGACTTTTTCATCTCTGGTCAGTCGATTTTCAGCCATTGGATACGAAATCAAGGGCCCGCAGTTCATCTTCAACCTCCACCCCCTGAGCTGCCAGCCATCACCGGCCAAACAGCCGCCCACCGCCGCCTGCGGCCGGCAGTGCGTCGGCCCGCCGGCCCCGAAAACACTCCCCACCGCTGGTCCGCCGCCGCCCCGACCATCCCTGTAGGCCCCCCATGCCGAGCTTTTTCTCCGGCGATCCCCACACCATCACCCCACCATCGTCGGTGACCATCGCCCCCACCCTGAACCCTAAGATAGATAGTGGGGTACCTCTCTGGCGAGCCACCCTCCCCGCTGCGTGTGACGCCCCCGATTCAATCGTACACTAATCATACACGCAAACGTGTACGATCAAGATCAGGGACTCACGGGAAGATATCACAACACAACTCTACAAATAAAAATAAGTCATACAAGCATCATATTACAAGCCAGGGGCCTCGAGGGCTCGAATACAAGAGCTCGATCATAGACGAGTCAGCGGAAGCAACAATATCTGAGTACAGACATAAGTTAAACAAGTTTGCCTTAAGAAGGCTAGCACAAACTGGGATACAGATCGAAAGAGGTGCAGGCCTCCTGCCTGGGATCCTCCTAACTACTCCCTGGTCGTCGTCAACGGGCAGCACGTAGTAGTAGGCACCTCCGGTGTAGTAGGAGTCGTCGTCGACGGTGGCGTCTGGCTCCTGGACTCCAGCATCTGGTTGCGACAACCAGAATGAAAGGAAAGGGGGAAAAGGGGAAGAAAGAAACCGTGAGTACTCATCCAAAGTACTCGCAAGCAAGGAGCTACACTACATATGCATGGGTATCAAATGGAGTAAGGGTATCATATGTGGACTGAACTGCAGAATGCCAGAATAAGAGGGGGATAACTAATCTTTTCGAAGACTACGCTTCTGGTAGCCTCCGTCTTGCGACATGTAGAAGAGAGTAGACTGAAGTCCTCCAAGTAACATCGCATAGCATAATCCTACCCGGCGATCCCCTCCTCGTATCCCTGAGAGAGAGCGACCACCGGTTGTATCTGGCACTTGGAAGGGTGTGTTTTATTAAGTATCCGATTCTAGTTGTCATAAGGTCAAGGTACAACTCCAAGTCGTCCTGTTACCGAAGATCACGGCTATTCGAATAGATTAACTTCCCTGCAGGGGTGCACCACATACCCCAACACGCTCGATCCCATTTGGCCGGACACACTTTCCTGGGTCATGCCCGGCCTCGGAAGATCAACACGTCGCAGCCCCACCTAGACCAACAGAGAGGTCAGCACGCCGGTCTAAACCTAAGCGCCCAGGGGTCTGGGCCCATCGCCCTTAGCACACCTGCACGTTGCGTGGGCGGCCGGAAGCAGACCTAGCCTAGTGGCGTTCCAGTCCAATCCAGCGCGCGCCGCTCCGTCGCTGACGTCAAGAAGGCTTCGGCTGATACCACGACGCCGGGATACCCATAACTACTCCCACGTAGATGGTTAGTGCGTATAGACCAAATGGCCAGACTCAGATCAAATACCCAGATCTCGTTAAGCGTGCTAAGTATCCACGAACGCCGAACAGGGCCAGGCCCACCTCTCTCCTAGGTGGTCGGAACCTGCCCTGTCGCTCCGCCTCAAAGATCCACACAGAGGGCCGTTGGGACAAAGGTCCTTTCAGCCCCCAATCCGTGAATCACTCGCGGGTGCTCCACAAGCCGACCCGTCTTTAGTCACCACATGTATCATGTATAAAGCATATAGTATATACCCGTGATCAACTCCCGAGTGATCACGGCCCGATAGTATAGCATGGCAGACGGACAAGGATGTAGGGCCACTGATGAAAATGGTAGCATCCTATACTAAGCATTAGGATTGCAGGTAAAGGTAACAACAGTAGTAGCAAGGACAAGCTATGCATCAATATAGGATTAACGGGAAGCAGTAACATGCTACACTACTCTAATGCAAGCAGTATAGAGAAGAGTAGGCGATATCTGGTGATCAAAGGGGGGGGGCTTGCCTGGTTGCTCTGGCAAGAGAGAGGGGTCGTCAACTCCGTAGTCGTACAGGGTAGCAGCGGCGTCGGTCTCGGTGTCTAGAGAGAGAAGAGGGGGAAGAAACAATAAATATAATGCAAGCATATGCATAGTGATGCATGACAAGACAAGTTACGGCGTTAGAGGTGCCCTAACGCGGTAGTAGGTGATACCGGTGAAGGGGGATAACATCCGGGAAAGTATCCCCGGTGTTTCGCGTTTTCGGACAAAGGAGCCGGAGGGGGAAATTTGCGAGTTCGATAGGTTAGAGGGGTGTGGCGGACGAACGGGTTGCGTATCCGGATTCGTCTCGTCGTTCTGAGCAACTTTCATGTACAAAGTTTTTCCATCTGAGCTACGGTTTATTTTCTATTCATTATTAAAGATTTAAATCATTTTTAGGACTAACAGAATTAATTAATTTAGGAAATACAATTATGACATCAGCATGATGTCAGCATGATGTCAGCGGTCAACTCTGACCGTTGACCAGTCAACTGGTGGGTGGGGCCCGTCGGTCACTGACTGTTATCTCATTATCAGAATTAATTAGCCTAATTAGGTTTAGGTTAACTAAACAGAATTAATTAAATTAATTAATTATCCTAATTAATTAATTATTATAATTCCTTTTTTTTTGGGGGCATGGGGCCCATATGTCATAGGCTCATAGTAATTAAATAGGGCTAATTAGCTTTAGCTAAATGATTAGGTTAATCTAATCCGCTTTAATTAATTCTCTAATTAATTAATTAACATTTTAATTATTATATTTATTATTTATTTTTCTTTTTTTTTGTTAAAAGCGTTCTGGTCGTGGGCCCCCCTGTCATAGGCACAGGGGGCCTTAACGGGTTTTGGGCGCCGGGGCGATGGTTGTCGCCCGAACGGGCGCGGTTGCGGGCGCCGGGTCGCCTGGACCCGGGCGGTGCCTTGCCGGCAGCCATGGCGGGGCACGATGCCGGCCATGGAAGGGAGCGGGCCACGGCGGATGCGGCGGTCGGTGAGGACGGCGCAGAGGGCGCGGTGAGCGCGTGCTCACCGCAGGCGCACGCGTGGGCGGTCTAACGTGCGGTGACCGCGAGCGAGGGGCGAGGCAGAGAAGGGGAGAGGCCCGGGGCCTCACCAGCGTTGATGGGGAGAGGGGGCGACGAGGCGTGAGGAGGCTGGTCGTGGAGGAGGACGAAGACGGGCGGTCCGGCGACGCGGCGTCAGGGAGGCGGGGTGACTACGGGGCGAGGTGGCGGCGAGGTCTAGCGGCTTCAGAGGCAGGGCGGCGTCGGGCTCGTTGCCCCTTCCCGATCCAGATCGGGTCGGGGAAGAGGAGCGAGAGGGGAGGTGAGCCGGAGACGGGCAGCGGGCTGGTGCAGATCCGGCGACGGAGCTCGGCGGCGCCTGGTGCCGACGATGACGACGGGAGGCGTCGGGCTTGGCGAGGCGTCGGTGGGGGTTGGCGCGGCGGCGACGGAGGGGGGGGGCCCTTCCGGTCCAGGAAAGGGGGAGGGGGTGAGGACGACGGCGAGCGACGGGCGGGGCGGCGCCGGTGATGCGTCGGGGAGGCGGCGATGGGTTCGGGCCCGATCCCGATTGGATCGGGGGGGGAGTGGGGGCGAGAGGAGAGGTGGGGAGTGGGGGTGAGTGGGGCGACGGGGTGGGGTTAGGGTTTCGGGGGTGTGGGTTATGGGGGGGTGGCCGGCTGGGCCTTTGCCCAGTTGGGCCGGTGGTGGCCTGGCCGGCTGGGCCGTCTGGCCCAGTGGGGGGGGGTCCTTTTATATATATTTTATTTTTATTTTTTTTTATTTTTTTATAAACACTTAGGCATTTTATAAAATGGTGAACCTTACACCATAATTATCTTTGTAATATTTGGCAACCACCGAACATTTTTGTTTTAATTTTTTTTTTGAAAACTTTTATTGTTTTCTTTTATTTGAAATTTGAACTTGTTTCGGTTCTGAACTATCGAGAGTTTACCACAGTAACCGTGGTGACGTGGCATCATTAGCGGGGAATCACTGTAGCTTAATTATCCGGGCGTTACACTGCGGCTGGTTCTTCCTTAACTCCGGCGAGCCCCCCACCCCCTGAAAATCGATTGAACCAAAAGTCGATTTAGTGGACTGAAGTGTGGCTAAATCGGAGCAGCATCGCAAGCAAGAGCAAGAGCGAGAGCAGCAGCGCGAGCAAGAGCAGACCAGGCAGGGGACCGAGAGCAAGAGCAGAGCAGCAGTGCGACCAAGAGCTAAAGCAGCAACATCTCCTACTGATGTGGACGTCGCCGCCGAGGGAGCGAAGCCATGGAGGAAGTGGCCGGCGACGCCGCCGTGGATGGAGTCGCGCCGCGTCGGCTCGGGACTGAGCGTCGGCAGCACCGTGAGATCGAATCAAGAAGAAAATGCAGCGATTAGTGTACAACCTCTTTGGTGGCGCCGATTAGGCCACAACTTCATCCAAGGAAATGGTGATGATGATGCTCTTCCAGTGGTGCAGGTGAAGACGGCGGTGTGGGAATGGAGGTGGCGCGAAAGACGAGGGGAACGTTGGGGCAGCTCCTTGGAGGTGGAGGATGGGGTGGCTGAACCGGCGTGACGACCAGATCGACGACGGATCCTCATCCGGTATGGTGGATGAGGGACGTCGAGGTGTTGCTGTGGACAACGTCGTTGGGGAAGAGGCTCCGGCTGGGTGGCGGACGGAGGAGGGTGTGGGGCTTCACGGGTTTTGCCGGCCTCGGTGTACGAATGGGTGGGCGGATGGGATGGGAGTGGGGAACCATGGCTTAGGGACGCGCTTGTCCGAAATGTGGGGTAAGTTACGAAAGTACCCCCACCGATTTGAGGCGGTTCTTTCGGTTCAGGGGTATCACGGGCATTTCACATGTCAGGATTTCACAGGAGGTGGGAGTTTTCGCGTGCATTGTAATTTTGGAATAGCAAGGCACGGGTTGAGATGGAGGGAGTTGTCGAAGCACAATGAGACAGATATATCTTAAATATTTCGGGGTAACAAGGCGCGGGTTGAAATTTCCGGACAAGCCTAATGTACTGGACCAAATCAATTCACACTACAAATATCATTCAAAACTTTGAATTCATGTTATGTTCAATTAAAATATTTCGCTACGTGTATAATGCATGCAACATAGTACTCAAATGAACGTTTTAGTGCATTCCAAACGTATATACTACCGCTTCAATATGAACTAAATTTGAATTCATTTCTCTATTTGAATAAGATCTACAATAATGATTGTTGTGAAGTCAAAGCATTTGAATTCGTTTCTCTGTTTTAATAAGATCTACAATCGTCATTATTGTCAAGTTAAACCATCTTTTGTGTATTATCTTCACAGCACACCACATGATTAGTCTCGAGTTACATATGAACTATGTGTACTATATGAACTCGAACTCGATTATTTGAATCCACTTTATGTTGATTTCAAATCATAGTACATTTCAAGCTCTAGCTAGATCTTCACAAACTAAACCATGTCTCATATGTATAATGTGTTTATCACATTATGTATGGTGCCCCGCCCCTACGCCTACAAGTATTTTAGATGTGAGTTGCAAACACCACACATTACCGCAAATTCAAATAAAATGTGAGAATGTTTGATATATAGTATTGTTTAGATTGTTTGATATTTAGTTGTAAGCTGCAAATGCCACACATTATCACAAATTCAAATATAATGTGAGATTGTTCGATGTATAGTATGGTTTAGATTGTTTGACATTTAGCTATGAGTTGCAAACGCCATGCATTATCACATTATGGTATAACATGTGCAAAACCACAACACGCGTATCATCGCTATATTCATGCATGCATATGTTTAAAACACTATGATCTCCTATTCAAATATATGAATCCACTTCCATACCAAATTATGATCTTTGTTAGTCTCTTACACCCACACAATCCTCTAACCTTTGTAGCTACAACTAACTTTCTCTCATGCATGCACACGCCCTCCTCGCCCTCCCCCTCCCTCAGCATTCTATCCATCGCGCACATTCATTTTTTTCTTTAGGTCGTTCTCCCACAGTCTCCACAACTCCTTTCCGACATACACCAATCGATAAACCTCTCCAGTGATGTTTGCCCACAACATACACACGCACCTTCAATCTCCTTTATGTGTCCTTTCCTCGTGTCTCTCATACGGTCCCACACACGTGTAAACTCTCGCCCCTCTTTTCATCGATCTCACAACCGCACACTCCTCCCCCAATCTAGCTAGTAGCTGGGCCTCTCGCACCACCTCCTAGCTCCATTCTCTCTGTCTATCCGTCTCGTCGGGCCTTATTTGCCTCTAACAAATGGACGTACACCGACCGATCTCCCGCTATACATATAGCTAGCTAGGTCATTACAACTCGTTTTTTCCCACGCGTCGATCGATCTACCTCATTAGTTATGTCTCTCCCTTCCTCCGACAAACAACAATTGATCTACCGATCTAGTTAGGTTTGCTTACCAAACACATGGTTCCCCTTCATCATCCATGGATGTGTCCCGACAGATCTATCACGCACAGGCACACACAGAAACACATCCCCACTCTTATTGATAATATTGCAGTTCCACCCTCAGTTTGTCTAGTAGGCCTCTCCCACCATCTTTGAGAAGCAACACCATCATCCATCTAGCACTCTACCCCTCTCTCTCCCTCTCTCTCTGCTCTCTCTCTCTCTGTCCCATCCTATTTCCCGTCCTTCAGTTATGTATGGATGTCGACCGATCTCCCTCAAGACATAGCTGGGTCTCTCCTTCTCAACAAATATACGAGTCGTTCTACCTCTATAGTTAGGCATCTGCCTACCCCTCCCCCACCCCCTCCCACACACACACACCGATACATCGAGCGCTCTAGTCATGTCTCGTTGCCACACACAAACTTGACCTATGCCCTCTAACGTTCCGGTAGCTAGGTCAGTCGCCCTATATCTTTGACTTGCACACACACACACACAATTTCGATGGCTCTCTTCATCGATCTCGCACCCACCCACTTGATCCTCTCTTTGACTCTATCGATATCTATGACCCCTCCCTCTCTTGTCGTGGATCGCCTGACCCTCTATATATGATATGGATAGGCCTCCATTTCACACACATTGCATGCAAACTTTTGTTTGAGATGTCATCAACACATATTCCCACAAATACACACACGAAATCAACCTCCCCCCAAAACAAAAAACACTCACGAACGCACAAGCCATTTGTCTAGATTTGTATCTCTCACACACACCCACGTAGGTTGGGGACGTGTATGAAGAGAAGAGGTGCACGCACGGCGCACATACTCCCGTCTCTTTCTCAACAACAACACCCGCGCGGGTACATGGTGGAGCTCATTTCTGTACAAAAAGGCAGCCCACGTGGTAATTTTACACATGTACTGGTTGTCCACTAGATGGAGGGAGGATCGTCTACCACGGGTGAACAAACAAATTGCAACTTGAGCGTTATGTTAAAAAAGAGGCAAACCATGT
Source organism: Triticum urartu (assembly GCF_003073215.2). NCBI lineage: Eukaryota > Viridiplantae > Streptophyta > Magnoliopsida > Poales > Poaceae > Triticum > Triticum urartu. The sequence goes on from NC_053025.1 coordinate 565,639,072, forward strand.
GGGGCCGACCTTAGAGGCAAGGCTCTATACACTAGAGTACTTTTGATGTGTCCCGTCAACTCGCAGTACGCCGTCTCCCCCGCCCACGGGCGCGGTGGCTCGCAGGATGAGGTGAAGCTTGCTTACTACGCCTTACGCCCGCTCCCTCGCCCACGCGCGTGGTGGCTCGCAGGACGAGGAGAAAATTTTACTAGTACTCCCTCCGTTTACTCCTCGTCCCTACCTTGGTTAGAGAGATTATCATATTGTTTGCAATATATGTCCTTTAGTAGATTTCAATATGAACTACTAGTACATACTCCAAACACTAATGTATAGAGACATATTTTAGAGTGTAGATTCACTCATTTTGCTCCGTATGTAGTCCATATTGAAACAGACGTAATAGTATGCACTCTCCATATCCCCTCGACCCTCGCCACGTGGTGGACGTGCAACAATTCATTCGGTCTCATATAGCCAGAACGATATATACTACAGTACCATTATTGCTCGACTTCCCGAAGAGGCGAAGAGCCAATTGCAAGGTTAATAGTTTGGAGATGCCAAGCAAGGTTTATAGGAGAACGACTAGTAGGTGCCGCGTCATTTATAAATAAAGTTTTTTTCTTCAGTGGCACGTACGCAATATAAATAGGTTCATATGGAGAGAAAAGGAAACCGCTCCACTATATACATAGGCAGGACAAGCCTACACGGTTACTTGTTGGGGTTGCTCTCTTCAGTTTTCACACTCTCTCGCACAAAACCACTGTGGACACATCTCTAACATCCCGGCGGATCATGTCCGCCGGGGGAAGGAGTGGATGCTTAGTGTAGATGCGGTCGCCGTCGTCGACGGCGAAAACCCACTGTCGGCACGTCCCGATCAGGGGTCCCCACCATTCTCTCTCACAATGTCGGTGAGGTTGCCTTCGTCCATTTCTCACTGCCGCGACGTAGGTAGTTGCCTCATCCTGTCGTCCTCCTCTTGGTTGAGCTACATCCCGACATCCCTCAGGTACAACTCCCTTTACAGCCGGCTTGCACCACTGCTCCAGCAGCCCACATCACTCCATGTGGATATTTCTCTACTTCTTTGCCCCGCACATACCTCTACTAGCTTCTACGTACTGTATTTCTGATGAGTTTATGTCTCATCAACTAGTACCAGTAATCTTATTCTAATCACGCTTCTTCAATTTCTTTGCCACACAGATGCTCATCTCAATTTTGGTGAAACTGCACAAAATGATCCGATGGTCAAAGGGTTGCAAACTTCAGGAAGCGCCGATGTTGCCAGCAAATTAAAGCCTGGTTAGGGTTTACGGTTCAAGGGCTAGGGACTGCATGGATCGTTTTTTCTTTAGCTATCTCTGTTTCAATGGCTAGGGACTGCATGAGTAGTAGTAGTAGTAGTAGTAGTACTGTACGCCTTACGCCCGCTCCCTCTCCCACGCGCACGGTGGCTCGCAGGACGAGGAGAAAATTTTACTACTCCCTCCGTTTACTCCTCGTCCCTACTACCTTGGTTAGAGAGATTATCATATTGTTTGGAATATATATGTCCTTTAGTAGATTTCAATATGAACTACTAGTACATACTCCAAACACTGATGTATATAGACGTATTTTAGAGTGTAGATTCACTCATTTTGCTCAGTATGTAGCATAAAGTTGAGACACTTATTTTGGAACGGAGGGAGTACATATTTGCTATGATCTGTCAATCATTGAGATGCAACAGCATGCATGTTAGTCTCATTTGTATTTGATGAAATGTTGCAACGGGCAACCTTGGATGCAAGATACATGTAATAGAAGTTGGAAGCTTCATAGCATTGTACTATCTCGCTGATAAATTACAGTACGTACTATACAAGTACTTCCTACGTTCCTAAATATAAGTCTTTGTAGAGATTTCACCATGAACCACATACGGATGTATATAGATGCATTTTAAGTGTAGATTCATTCATTTTGTTCCGTATGTAGTCCACCTAGTGGAATCTCTACAAAGACTGATATTTAGGAACAGAGGGAGTACTATGTAAAGAGTTAGGTGTCGCACGGTGTCCAGAAAATATGGTGACAGTGTGAGGTGGGCCATGTAATCACTGAGCCTGCGTGTTTTCACTGCTCTTGCACTCCTCTGCCGTAAGAATGGAGAAAATTGTAATCTAGTAGTACCTCCTTTCGCTGAAATCATGGGACATCCAGTAGTCCTATCACCTCAGTAATAATGACCAATGAGTTGTCAAATCACATAGACCCAGCAGTAAGTTGGACGGACGAAGCAACCATCACTCTTGAATCCGCTTCTTCCTTCAACGCAGGCGCCAGTGAGAGGTCGCGTCCGCTCTGCCCGGGCATGAATGCGGCACCGATTCTTTGGAGCAGCGCTGAACGTTTCGGGAGGGAAGCGCGCGCGGGCGATGGAGGGGCTTTGGGTGGGCCAGGCTGGTCAGGAGCGGGCGTGGCAGCTATCCGCATGTCCCTACCAGACGCCCGGAAATGAGAGGATGCATCGACTCTCACGGCTAAAATCGTACACTACACACCATCTCTCTGTAGGAGTAGGTCGATCTGTCGCTCTCTCTAACACACACATGTTGTTAAACACACACACGCACACGCACATGCACACACAGGTTCATAGAATAGGAAAATCGTGCGAGTGCGAAGCCACAGGAAGTGAGATACAAATGGAGTACATACAAGAAGAGAAGAGGTGACGAATATTCCATCAAACCTGGACTAAGGAGTAGTACTCCCTTCGTCTAGGTGTTAAGTCATCCTACGGAAATCAGATATTCCCAAAATGTTTAGGCGTCGTCCATTAACTTCGCATCTCAATCCCCTCCTGGCCTCGTTGCTAGCGAGCGTTGTTACTTAGGGAGCATTTGGATACTTAGCAAGAACAGCTTATAGCATAGCCTGGCAAGGTTAGGAGTTTGGAACTGTTAAAATATGTTAGCTTTTATGGGCTAGCTAGCTTGGGTGGGCTAGAAAAACCTTGCTAGCTCAGGAGAGACAGATCGGCTCGCTTCCGACGGCAAACTTCGCGTAGTAGTAACATAGACTAGTAACATATGCATTTTGTACTAGTCCAAGTTACTCACCACTATGACCAGCCTAAGCAATGTAACCAAACGCTCCTTACTCTGCCTTGTTATCTCCCCCGGAAACCCAATGCATGGAGCGCAACTACGCGTTGATCAGTCAAGAAATCAAAGTCGGCTTGCATGCGAGTTAATACGTGGCCCTGCATGGTAGCTCTTAGTTATTTGGATTAATTGTTGCGTTTAGAGATAGAAATCAGGGCTTTGATTGGAGAAATGACCGGTCAAGTTTCTCCTTCTCCTCCAATCTGCTTACACCTTGGTCCCGCTGCACCTTCTAACGTGACTTATTACACCTAGACAGAGGGAGTCGTACGAGATACGGTGGCACACTGACTTAGGTCGAATACAAGTGCCCAAAATTTTGTGCATGTTATAATAAGGATTCACTTAAAATAGTACGTGAGCGAACAGAGGGATCAATTGGACAGTGTTCGCGAGCAATAGCGAGATGTGTGAGGTAAGATACACCGCTGGCGCTTTTAATATTTCTTATTAATTTGTTTGTTTCACCCTCTAACTGGTGGGACACAACGTACTACGTGGAGAGAGGTAAGGTGACTAAGGCTGCATTATTTCGGCATCACTATGGATAGTCTTATCACCGAAGCCACATGACACGATTATGATTTAAATCCCAATGTCTCCCACACACACAAAAACACGACATGCTTGTCACACAAATGCAGGAATGTATAAAAGGTTATTTTCCTCTCGTTGAACATAACGGGAGAGTTGTGTAGTTGGTTAGCCTGTTCGCTCATCAAACTTGAGGTCTCGGGTTCGATAACTAAATTTGAGCATAATTCGTGCCAGGAGGATTCTTTACTTGTCAAAATGGATGGATACAGAGCTATACAATCTCGTAGTGACCGTATAATCACCTCATCACGTATAAGCTTCAGTAGTGCAGCCTCAGCGCTTGTTTTCTAGGGTTTGCACTCTTCACACTCTCTCCAGTATATATATACATGTTGGAGCCTCAGCGCTTGTAGTTGCTCTCTTCACACTCTCTCACCCTCTCCAGATCTAAACAAGACTTCGTTGGCCTCTCTCTCTCCCTCACTGCTGGTCTGCTTGTAGTTGCTCTCTTCACACTCTCTCACCCTCTCCAGATCTAAACAAGACTTTGCTGGCCTCTCTCTCTCTCCTCACTGCTGGTCAAAGAGCCGGCAGGATCCGTCTGCTGGGAAGGGAAGGAGGCTTAACGTTGTCGCCGTCGGCGAGGGAGGGAATCCACTACCGGCGCAGCTGTTCACTTTCACCCAGAGGCGACGCGGGAGGACCTCTGACCCCTTCTTCTTCGCCACCGTACATAGTGTGGGCGAACGGCCTCCGGTCGCCCACCGAACCACACCCCAAGAACCTTAAGGTATAATTTACTTATTCCACATGCATTGTTGTAGCTGCATGTGGGCTTTTTCCGCTTCTGCACTCGAATCTAGGTGTTGGATCAAACAGGAAAGTAGTGGGGAAAGTTGTATACCATGAATCTAGGACGTGGTTCAAAGAGCAAAGGAATGGGGGAAAGTAGTGGGAAAAGTTGTATAGCATGAATCTAGGACATGGTTCAAAAAGGAAAGGAAGGGGGAAAGTAGTGGGGAAAGTTGTATCGCATGAATCTAGGACGTGGTTCATAGAGGAAAGGAAGTGGGGAAAGTACTAGTACAGACTGGCTATCCAGCACCTACGTTGGTCGAAAAGGGAAAACAATGACAAACGCAGTATGCACATCTGTAACGAACTGATCTTTTGTTTTGGGGGACAAGGCTGTAGAGTTTGAGTAGGACTAGATTTGCTGCGCTCACATAGGGAAAGGTGTCTAAAGATAACAAAACTGGGACCAACACAAATATGCTCCTTGGTTGTTTGTTCTTTGTTGCAACAGACTGTGCATCACCCCAGTACATCGGTAGATGAACATGGTGCCGGTGCGTCCACTGTCCCGTGCAACTCTTTAGTTGTTGTTAATCTAAGGCCCTGTTTGGTTAAAAACTCCCTAGTCCCTACCTGCTTGGTTCCAGGGACTAAACATGGACTAGAGGTTATTAAATGACATGCTAAAAGACCATGTTACCCCTAGTAATGAACTTATAGAGAGAAGGTGCGATGCATGGCAGGGGCAACTGTTGGAAAAAGTCCCAAAAAGACTCTCCCTCGGGGTCTTCTTTCTTTAGTCCCAAATGCCCACTTTTAGTCCCAAAAAGTCCCTCCTATTTGGTTTAGATGGGACTGACACAGAGTTTTTTTAGTCCCTCCACCAAAATGTCCCTGTAAACAAGCACCCTCTAATAATGCCGCTGGAAAATTGATGCAATGCCACAGTTAAAAGCAAATTACATGTTTAACGAATTTTATTGTTAATATTAATCAATGCCACCATTTGAGAAATGCTACTGTCTTGCTTTCTTTCCCATTTAGATAAGGTAGATGCTTCTTTTTATTGGCTTCTGTGTCATCCACCGTTATTGACCACTAGTTGTTTCCTTTGCACCTCTGTGTAAACAGGGTTATCTACTTCACCTCGTTGCCATTGTGACCTTTTGTTGCACTGCACAAAACACTTTTGTTTTAAGAGTGTTTTGTGCAGTTCAACCAAAGTGTCACACCAACAACGTTGCTTGATTGCTTGATCTTAGTGGAACTGCACAAGAGGAGATCTTACTTCCTATCCGTGTTGGCAAATTTGGTTCAGATCTTCTTCTTGTGAGTTGTTTGAATTCCGCGTCATGAGAGGTCAGTACTAGCCTTCTTTCACATGATTCTGCAGTGTGCTTTCATATGTTGTGCTACTTGTATGGTAATGTTTCTTGATTTTAGTGAACTGCACAAATGGAGACAAGACTTCCAATATGTATGTACACCGCAATATCCCATTGAGGTAAGATAAGGATATTTCACAACTGTTGGCCTGTATTTTGCCACTTTCATCAGAAAATTAATGTCATTGTTTAGTGCTATACTTGTGCAACCTAATTGACATGCCAAATCTTACATTGAAGGTGAAGCTTGTTTGTTATTGAACCGAGTGATGAAGGGGAAGAACAAGCGGAAGAAAAATAAAAATCAACTCCTAGTGCTGTAATGAAGCACTGGAACTGTGATGACACAAGTAATGATATAGTTTTGCATCTTAATTTATTGCTATGGCTGGAACGAGCAATTGTTTTGCCACTGATTTGATGCCACTCTTAATGTAATACGTAATTATCTCTACTTGTGCAAACAGGGATCTTCTTTGAAGATACCATATATTTTACTGGAACTGCACAAGAAGATGTTGGAAACATTAATCTAATCAAGGAGTATATAGTAAGCATGGCCACCACAATAGATAGTAACAGATGGTTCTGGAGAAGTGCTTCATCTGTATGCTCTACACAATAAGCCTCCTGACAAAGGTTGGTACTCGTCCACTAATTTCATCCATATGATTGAGCTTTGTCATCTATATTGGTGTCGTGATACTGTTTAGATACTATCATCAAAAGGTGGTATTGTCCTTGACAAGTGCTTCATCTGTGCTGTTTTAAATATTTCCTTTCCTTTTTTTCGAGCAAACAGGGATGCTAGCATTTAGTTATCCTCTTGTCTTTGCACAATAGGATCATCCTCCTCTGAAGAAGAATATGGAGTACGTGAAGTGACTAGTTCCGATTATGCCAGGATGAAGAAGACATGTCTATCTTCTCATCAGAAGGAGCAGTTGAAGGATGGTTACATTACCCCCCACAAGACCAAACTAACTCCAGCTCAGAAGGATTGACAAATCTCCATTTTCTTGCTGTGATGCGCGAGTACAATGTTGTTCCGGGATTATTTACGGTGAGTTTCATTTTTCTAAAAGTGTGCTCTACTTGGACCATGTAGGTGCCTGTTTAAACTATCAATTCATAGTAAGTTTGCTTTATACTAATCACTTTTTTGTATTTGTGCAAACAGGGGTGCTCAGCTTGATTTCAATGGGAACTGCACAAAATGTTCATGAATACATCGAATCATTCATTTCCACCACAAGAAAGGAGGTGCCGATAAGTTCAAGGCGTTGCAACATATAAGGGCGAAATCATACAAGCTACGTGCGAATTTGGTTGATTTTGGTGGAACTGCACAAAAAGAACAACTAGTTTATTTAGCACGAGGTGCCATGTCAATGTCTAAACTGATGGCAAACCATGCCCATTCCATAATCATAGGCATTTGATATTTTGGAATGGGAAAACCTTGTTAAATTTTGCTCATTGATTTTAGCAAGACATGTGTTTGATATTTTCGAATGGGACGCCCTTTGCTGTCAGCAGCGTCGATCCATTTTTTTCTTTATTCTTTAGTTGTGAAGTAAATATTGGCTCTGACATGTGAATCGCTGAGATGCATAATCATCGATTGTTTTGAATGTTCCCTATGAATTTCCAGGCCTGTGTGTTTGATTGCAATGTACAGGAACGTTAAAAAGCTGCTCAAACTCTTTGTACTCCTTCTGTTACTTTTTACTTTGTACATTGTGAAAGTGCATACTTTTTTCTATAAGATTGGTCAAAGTAGAGATACTTTGACTGCAGACAAAACTTGTATGCAAACTAGAAAGGACCAGAGGGAGTACATGTGAAACTGCTGCAAACGAGGTGATCACCCTGGGAATAATGCTAGTACGTATTGTTTTGCATGTTCATCCAATGCCAGTGATACAAGAATTCGAACTAATCGAAATAAATTCATTCATACATGGTCGGATTTCATATAAACATGCCGTATTTCATTACATTTCATACATTCTTCAACTAAAAAGGGGTGCGCTGGAGGTATAATTAATTAACCGAAGCTACCCACCTATGTCCGGCTGAGCCAAACAGAAGCTTTAGTGACTTAACTGCAGGTGCAGTTGCGTAACTGACATGTGGCCCAGATGCCTGTTGGGCCCATGTGTCAGTCAGCCAACTGCACCAGCAGTTAAGTAGAAGAAACATCCTTCTCTAACATAGCTCTCCGACTCCACATCACCGCCAAGAAGCTAACTGGCCTTCAGTGGTCAACCCGCCTAGCTTCTCATAGCGATTAGGGCAACTAGGATCCCAATGACCAGGATCCCCACATGACAAACACCTTTCTTCTTGTCATTCTTCTTCTTGAAGTTCGTGTGTTGCACAGCCTTGTTCTTCCCATCAAACTTTGCTTTACCATCAAACTGCCCTTGTTCTTGAACTTATGGGGCAGGAAGTTCCTCTTCTATACCAGATTGGCACTAGATCCTCCCTCAATTCCTCGAGCACGTGTGTCCTTTGCTATCGCCTTTTCTTCCACATCAAGAGTGCCAATGAGATCCACGAAGGAGGAAGCTTAGTGATGATACCTCCGGCAACAAACTTGTCCGGTAGCATACAACTAAAGTTGTAACACCCACAATGCGGCTATATCTCCCACGTGTCGGAGCACGACTTAGAGGCATAACCGCATAGTAGGCATGTCGCAAGAGGGGTAATCTTTACACATCCCATGTACTGAATAAGAGAGGGATAAAGAGTTGGCTTACAATCGCCACTTCACACAATACATAAATATAGCATTACATCATCCAGATACAATCAAGGTCCGACTACGGAACCAAATAAAGAAAGACAACCCCTAATGCAAAAGATCCCTGATCGCCCCGACTGGGCTCCACTACTGATCGAAAGGAAACGAAACAACACAACGAACACGGTCTTCATCGAGCTCCTCCTTGAGCTCAGTTGCGACACCTGCACGGTTATCATCGGCACCTGCAACTATTTGAAGTAATCTGTGAGTCACGGGGACTCAGCAATCTCACACCCTCGCGATCAAGACTATTTAAGCTTACGGGTAGGAAAAGGTAGTGAGGTGGAGTAGCAGCAAGCACTAGCATATATGGTGGCTAACTTACGCAAATGATAGCGAGAAGAGAAGCAAAGCACGGTTGTGAACTAGAAGTGATCAAGAAGTAATCTTGAAACTACTTACGTTCAAACATAACTGCAAAACCGTGTTCACTTCCCGGACTCCGCCGGAAAGAGACCATCACTGCTACACACGCGGTTGATTCATTTTAATTAAGTTAAGTGTCAAGTTCCCTACAACCGGATATTAACAAATTCTCATCTGCCCATAATCGCGGGCACGGCTTCCAAAAGTTCAAAACCCTGCAGGGGTGTCCCAACTTAGCCCATCACAAGCTCTCACGGTCAATGAAGGATATTCCTTCTCCCAGGAAGACCCGATCAGACTCGGCATCCCAGTTACAAGACATTTCGACAATGGTAAAACAAGACCAGCAAGACCACCCGTTGTGCCGACAAATCCCGATAGGAGCTGCACATATCTCGTTCTCAGGGCAAACCGGATAAGCTAAGCATACAGGAGCCACCGTAACCCAAGTTGCCAAGGGACAACCCTGCACGGTGCTCTAGTTTGGACCAACACTCAGAGGAGCACTAGCCCGGGGGTTTAAATAAAGATGACCCTTGAGTCTACAGAACCCAAGGGAAAAAGGCTTAGGTGGCAAATGGTAAAACCAAGGTTGGGCCTTGTTGGAGGAGTTTTATTCAAGGCGAACTGTCAAGGGGTTCCCATTATAACCCAACCGCGTAAGGAATGCAAAATCAAGGAACATAACACCGGTATGACGGAAACTAGGGCGGCAAGAGTGGAACAAAACACCAGGCATAAGGCCGAGCCTTCCACCCTTTACCAAGTATATAGATGCATTAATTAAAATAAGAGATATTGTGATATCCCGACAAATATCCATGTTCCAACATGGAACAAACTCCATCTTCACCTGCAACTAACAACGTTATAAGAGGGGCTGAGCAAAGTGGTAACATAGCCAAACAACGGTTTGCTAGGACAAGGTGGGTTATAGGTTTGACATGGCAATATGGGAGGCATGATATAGCAATAGAGCGAGCAACTAGCAAGCAAAGATAGAAGTGATTTTCAGGGTATGGTCATCTTGCCTGCAAAGTACTCCGAGTTGACGTAAGCTTGATCCTCGTAAGCGTACTCAACGGGTTCCTCGAACACGAACTCGTCTCCCGGCTCTACCCAAGGCAAGAACACAAGCAAAAGAGACCACAATCAACCACTGTGCAATGCGCAAGCAACATGATGCAAAACATGGCATGATATGCGGGATGTGGTGTGCAATGCATATGCGTGCTCCGGAAGGAAAAGATTGAACCAGGCCTCAACTTGGCAAACCAAGTGCGCCGCTAGAAAGATGAGTTGATTTCGGTCGAAATCGATATAAAGATCACCGGAATCGGATGCACGGTTTGCAAATGGCAAGCAAAATAAGAATGGCACAATTCTGCGATAAACAACACGATGCCATCTAGAATGCAACAATAAAGTAAGCTACTGCACTCCAACATAACAACAAAGCACATGGCAGTGATCTACTCAAGATGCTTGCCAAAAGATGAACACTGATCTATGGCTAAATCACACAATAGCAGGTTCAAACAAGCATGGCAAAAGTGCAAAAGATATCAGCATCACAGACTTAGTGAAAATAACAACATGCCAGGAATTAACATCAGGAAGACATGTTTAGAGCAAGCAAACATGCTACAGGATTGGAACATAGCAATACACGGCATGGCATGAATCTACTCAAAGCATATAACAAAAGTCCCTTACTGACCATAATCCAAAATGGATCAGAAGATATGATGGCACCCAAGTAAGCATAGCAAGTTTCGTTAACAGCTTCAGACTTAGCAGAAAATTGGACATGGCAAAAACAGAGTTACGAAGGCATGTTTGCGAGCTCGATGCACTCAACACAAGGCATAACATGAAAAACTAAGCATACTACCAGCAAGAAGACATGATCAAGAAGCTAACCATGACAAGAACAATCTCATAGCATGCATGGACCAACTTCAACAACCTTGGCAAAATTGATTAACACGTAAACAATCTGCCATGAACATTTTATAGCAAAAGTAGAGCAAGATTGAGTCATGCTAGGGTACTCCATAAATGCAAACAAGGACATGGGTGGACAGAGCATAACCATATGTCCAAATCATCCTTACCGAACATACTCAAAAGAAGCATGGATCACTCTGTATCAACATGAATACATGGCATTAAAAAAATAGCAGGGAAATGACTTAGTGAAATTCTAAGTCCCTGAAATCAGCAACATTACGAGAGCTACTTTGCATGCATGTGCTAGTCACCACACTGCTCACAAAAATACATGGCATACACCCCTGTAAAGATGGCATGGCATAGCCCAAAACACATGTAGAGCTCATGCTCATATGCAGCACACAATAATCATGGCAAAAAAGACAAATGCTTATAATATGATAAGAATCAGCACCTAACGTTTTATAGCACTCTTGCAACAGCAATTTGGGCATCAAGATGGACTCAAACAAGCATGGCACAATGGAACAAAATGAAGAGCATATCATGATGAACATTTTGATATATGGCACGCACAAAACGAAGCTACGGATGAGGAGTTATGACATGACGAAGTATGCATGAAAAATTACACAGATCTGGGACTTAGTAGTTTTGAAGAACAGAGACGAGCGACGAATAGTAAAGTGTGCTTAGAGCGGGGCTTATGGGAGCTCACCCAATGGGCTCGGCCCAAGAAGGAGAAGAGGCGAGATGGGCCGGCGCTGGAGATGGGCCTTGGGAGGCTGCGGGGCCCGCGAGGCGCACGGGAGGAGCAGCTCCTCTGCTCGCTCCCGAGCACGTTCATAGCAGCGGCGGTTCATGCCGGTTATGCGAGGCAGGGAAACCGGCGGGGCACCAACAGGGACCGTGCGGCGGGGCGAAGGGAGCCAGGGCGGCGTCTCGGGTCGGCCTTGGTCGGATCCCAACGGATCCGGGCCGGAGTTGGCCGGCGACTGCGGGAAGTGGCTGCGGGGACCGGGTCCGTCGAGGAGCTGTGGGCGCCGGCGACTTCGGGTGACGGTGGCGCTGACCGGGTTCGGCGAGGCGCGCGGTCGCGCTATGAGGCGGGCGAACGGGCCAGGCGGCGGAGGTGCGCGGGCTCGCGCGGGCCAGATCTGGGCCCCGTGGGCCGGCGGCGAAGTGGGGCGGCGCGGGCGCTGATGTGGCGCGCAGTGAGTGGAGGGGAGCGGCAGCGGGGTGACGTGTCGCGCTCCCATTGGTCGGAGCAACGTGGCGGTGGCGGTGGCGGTGGACAAGTCCGGTGCGGCGCGGACGCGTCCGGTGTTGCGGGGAGGAGTGGATCTAGGGTTTGCACCGTGAATTTTTGGAGGGAGACACATATATATAGGTAGAGGGAGCTAGGAGAGTCCAAATGAGGTGCGGTTTTCGGCCACGTGATCGTGATCGAACGACCGAGAGGACGGAGGGGGTTTGGATGGATTTGTGGGCTGACTTGGAGGGGTGTTGGGCTGCAACACACACGAGGTCTTTACGGTTCCCCGGTTAACCGTTGGAGTATCAAACGGACTCCAAATGGCACGAAACTTGACAGGCGGTCTACCGGTGGTGTACCAAGGCCGCTTGGCAAATCTCGATCCATTCCGAGAAAGTTTAACACCCGCTCACGAAAAGAGGCAAAAGGGGCGCCGGGGGACATAGGAGTGTCGGATTGCAAAACGAACAACGGGGAAAATGCTCGAATGCATGAGACGAACACGAATGCAAATGCGATGCACATGATGACATGATATGAAATGCATGACAAGATCAAAATGCAAAACGAAAACAAAACCCAACCACGAAGAAATATCGTATCGCATCTCCGGAAACGGCGAGAGTCGGAGTACGAATATGGCAAGTTATATCCGGGGCATTACAACACTCCACCACTACGAGAGGATCTCGTCCCGAGATCTAGGATGGCACCGGAGGGAAAAGGAAGAGAAAGATAAGAGGTAAAACTAAGTTGCTTCTTTGACAAATGAGTGAAACCAAAAAACCTTGGAAGGTTGAACAAATTGAAAGGAATAATACTACGGAGGTGATCGAAGTTGAAAAAAACACTCCGTTAGGAACGAGGAACAAGGAAGAACAAATTCGGGCAGCACTCCGGTTGGAAATGGAAGGTAAAGAATATGAGCTTTACAATATGAAAGCACTTGGATGAGACTCCGGTTAGAAAAGGAATGATAGCCACAACACTCCGGTTAAAACAAGATAGCGAAGGAATAAGAATGATATAATTTGGGCATCACTCCAACTGTAAATGGAAGGAATTGAACATGATCTTGACAAACAAGATGATGGTTGAAGAGAGCAACATCACAATTCGTCCGAAACAAAAGAATAGAAGTTGGATCGTTGGAAAGGAAAGAGTTGAGAAGAAAATGACATCTTCTACCATAATAGAATTTGAGAAGCATCCTTAGAAATAAGTATTGAACGGAGTTGTTGGAAAATCAACAACGAAAACAATAAGCTGCTTGTGGGCTTATGAAAACATCTCAAAACTTAAGGTGAAATTCTGCCACTGACGAAAACAAGATTGGATTGATAAGAACAAGGAGACGAGAAACTTATTTCACCGGGAGAATAAATGAAGAACTTGGGTCATTTATAAGCACCATAAATAGCAACAATCCTTAGGGAAAGCTTTAGGTGAAATATAACCCAAGATAACTCCAATGAAGAGACTGATGGGTTGCAAGGATCTCATAACCGAATTGAAAATGATGGGTTTAAAATATGTCATTCCGGACAACTTATCGCCCATGAAGCATGAAGGGAAACTTTCAATGATGACATAACACCATCTCAACAGATAAGATAGAACGAATTGCCTTTTGGAATGCAAGATGGAGAATGCTTGCAATATAGCTTGATGGATCATAGCTTCGAGATATATCTTGAAGAACAATTGAAGAGTGAAAATAATCCTTGACGAACCACCATGTAGAGCCTTCGTGAAGAACTCCGGTAATAAGGAATGATCAAAAGGAAGTGAAGGATGAAAGAGTAAGATTGATGCTCCCAATGATTGAATGAAGCTTTGCTACGAGATAAAGTGGAAACTTGGAACTCTGGACGAAAAGTTAAAGCATCTTGAACCGAGAATGTGATATGATGAACCACTCCGAAAAGCAGGAATTGAATTTACTCGATGAAACAAGAATAAGAATTACATTATGCTTATCCATCATCAATTTAATTTATGACAAGCAATGGATTGCATACAACTTATACTCGTAGAAAGGATTAAGATAGATATGGCGCAAACTTGAGAAGGTCTTCAATCAACCACCGGTAGGATTGGAAAGAACGAATGAATTAATATGATAGCGAAGGAAGAGAAATCTTGAACGAACCACCATAAGAACTGAAAAAAACGAACAAAGTAAAGGGGTGAATCACCGGTAAGAATTAGCAAATGAACGAAGATACCTGAGAGAGTTTAGATACAAGCGAACGAAGAGGTCATGAACTGATTAGAGGATATTTGATCGATGCACCGGTAAGATTTAGAGAATGAGGACTAAAAGCTGAGAATGAATAATTCTGAGATGATGGGCTCCGGAGAATCAAACTGAAAAGACTCCTGAATTGCTCCGGATGGGTGAAAAGAATATCTCACAATCGAAAATAATTGTGAGGATGGCCTCAAGCTAGAACCATGAATCTTGAGAGAACGGGCCAAGATTTGAGAGAAACTCTTCTTCAGTCTTCAGATCCGAGAATGACGACGAGAAACACCACCAAGAATTATTAAGGCACTCTGGAATAATGAAAAGCGAAGAGGTTGAGCCAACAATGAAAAGAATTTGAAAGATCTTGGAGCAATACAAATGAATGATGATAATTCATTCTTACGTCAATTTTGAAAGAATTTAGGTTAGCTCTGGGAAAATTAGCAGAGTCAGGTAATATCCTGGCAAAAGACCTGTGGGTTAGGGCCCACTCAAAAGATACACCGTTGAACAATTTAAAAGAGAGATTGCGCCGGTTGAATTAAATGGCTTGAATGAGATTACAACCTCGAAAGAGCTTGAACGAATGCAGAGTGGAAACACGAATCTTCGAGATATCTTCAGCACTCCGGAACAAATGAACAGCGAGAGATGAATGATTCAAGGGTGCACAGGCATGGGAAACATTTGAACCGAGGAAAAGGATATGATCGACAAAGCTTGAATTAAATCCACCGGAGAAGAAAGAGAATGAAGAATGATAACTTGAAGCTTAGTTAGAATCTTCATGAGAACCACCGGGTAAGAACATTGACGGAAAAGAATGAAGAGACTTCATATCAATAAAAAGAATACTTGATTAAGAAGTCTGAGTCCTTGAAGGACAAGGGTGGGAGTCCTCCAATAAAAAGAATACGTGTTTCTCTTCAAGGGAGGGCAGGAAAACAAAGGCAGCTTGGGATAGATGAAATAAGCACCGTTGAGAAGAACTGATAATTGATCTTGCGGATGTTGAAATGATCGGATCCACTTGAAGAGAAACACGCCGGTTGAAAACGAATTAACATGACATCCTCGATGATCAAGAAGGATTAGTATTCACATAGAAATATGAGAACATCGCTTAGGAAAGGTATAAAATCCACAATTGACATTGAAGCAACTCGAATACCACAAACCAAAAGAAAACAAAGGATTGGGCTTGCAGAATAAGCCGGAACAAACATATGATAGAGATTTCGTCTGAAGTTTTCATGGTGGGGCCCACACGGGCTCGATCGTACAGCACCATCATGTATAAGGCAGTGCACATGACATACAAAGCATCCCCGAGTCAGCATAGCCAAGGACTCTTTAAGACACAACAAGACCACTGTAAAACCAACCGTGGATAGGCGGACCACTAGACGTCGAACCCCAATCTCATATCATGCATCTGTCGGAAAGATATCCTAAGGGATACTTGAATTCCCATTTATAAACTCCCGAAACTTTTTGGTTATGCAATCAGGTGTTGGGGATACAGGGGAAGCATAATATCTCACCCAAAACTAGAAAATCCTACATCCAGTTGTATCCATTCTTCAACACATAACCAAAAAACCTTCGGAAATCATTTACCTCAACCTTTGAAAAGCATCCGTTATACGAGTTATGGCAATACTCCCGAACTCCCACCCTAGTACTGGGCGGCGTCGAGGTTATCTCACCAACAACTGCATAAAAGAGATTTTCGATGTCAGCGAACTCAGGTATTCCAGAACTGCAATGATAAACTTGTGACGACAACACCTTGGAGCTCAACTCCCCGGGACACTGCCACAACTCCTAAATGTCAGGAGGCACCAAGAACAATGTTCTTGTCACAAAACCATCGGAACGATTCCAAGATACCGGCGTGATCCTAAATTTTTTTTAGTGAAATTTGAGAAGAGAAGAGTCAAAACTCTACGTCAGGAAGCCTCACCAGAGCGACGAAGGGACTGAGGAGTAAAAAGAATCCTACTCTCCGATATATATAATCCTATAAGACTCAAAACATTTTTTCTAGACTCAAGAATGCTAGCAGTTCGATCAAGCAGGGGGGTCCTAAGTCGGGGAAGGCTCTGATTACCAACTTGTAACACCCACAATGCGGCTATATCTCCCACATGTCGGAGCATGACTTAGAGGCATAACCGCATAGTAGGCATGTCGCAAGAGGGATAATGTTTACAGATCCCACGTACTAAATAAGAGAGGGATAAAGAGTTGGCTTACAATCGCCATTTCACACAATGCATAAATATAGCATTACATCATCCAGATACAATCAAGGTCCGACTACGGAACCAAATAAAGAAAGACAACCCCTAATGCAAAAGATCCCCGATCGCCCCGACTCTAGCCTCCACGGGCTACTGTTCATCCACCGTCGACCTCCTCTAGCCTCCACCTGTGACTGTTCATCCACGGGCTCCTGTTCATCCAGCCTCCACCACGCGCTACTCCACCGGCTACTGTTCAACCAGCCCTCTCCACGGGCTCCTGTTCAACCACCCCTCCACGGGCTACTGTTCATCCAGCCCTCCACCGTCTACTGTTCATCCAGCCCTCCACGGGGTGGTCCTGTTCATCCTGCCCTCCACGGGGTCCTGTTCATCCAGCCCCAACCAGCTAGATTGATCGGGGTCCTGTTCATCCAGAGGGAACACCACAGGGTCCTGTTCATCCCCCCCCACCGGGAACTGTTCATCCAACCCCCCCCCCCGCAACACTGTTCATCCAGAGGCAGCATCGATCGGCTTCAGTTAGCAGCAGTTAGCGAAGGAATCACTCGATCGGGTTCAGTTAACAGCCATTGATCGATCGCTCGGGTTTAGTAACGCGTAGCCTGCAGTGCAATCGCCCGGGTTCAGTTAGAGCCCAACGCCTCGCACCCACGCGCGTGCGTGTACGAGAGAAACACGCATCGCTCGGCCCCGACCACCCACCGTAACCGGGAATACCCTTATATTTTCCTCGCCCTCGCTTCTACCATAGATTTTTCCGTCATGGACGGCCCAAAGAATGTCATGCAGCTGCGACTCCGCCCACCCAGAACGAAAAGCCCATTTTCTGGCATGATTTTTTGTCATAGAAGTAGGAGCCCACCACATCTATGATGATACCGGGTTTTGTCACAATTATCGTCATAGAAGTGTCATAAGTATGACATAATATTTTTTTGTTCGGCCCAAAATGTCACGGATGTGTCTTCTTTTTGTAGTGAAAAGGTGTGTCTTCATTCGGCTGTGCAAACTTGTTCCTTGTGTCCGCCATCCTATAGAGTGGAAATTGGAGAGGAGTCAGAAATGAGTAGAGAAGAGTCGACCTATGGCTCATCTTAGTGGTCGTGTCCTACATTCAATGTGTGCTCTGATACCATCTTGTAGCGATCCAACCTCAAACGGTCGTGCTCGTGTGCGAGTGTATCCACTGGACTCGGTAATGCTGACATCGCACAGCTCATCGCATCAGTGATGTCAAGTAGGAAATCACACACTTATCTACTCGATAGTCTAGCAGATGTTAAGGGATGTTAGAAAGTGTGCATCTCTCTGGTGACATTGTCTACCCCGGGGTTAGAGTTAGGATGTTAATCTGTGAAACAGACTGCACGTCCACATCGCTCAACGTTATCTTCGCATAAGATTATCATACCACAGTAAAGCCGAAGTAATCAAAGATCCCAACGGTGCGAGAAGACTCGACATCTCGTTTGAGCTGGAAAACATGTGAATAAAGCCTTGCAAAGAGGTGAGAAAAACTCATCCATTAGGTTTTACAATAAATATGGCTTAAGGCCATCTAATGATAACAGCGGACCGGAGCTTGGCCGCCAGCTAGCTCCACCAACTCGCACGGTTACTGAAATTTCTGAAGTAGTTGTCTGAACTGTACATTATCATGATCCTAGCGCCTGCTTGTCCTTCTAATCTCTATCGTCTCTAAATTAGTAAAGAATTATCAACATATTTTTATGTATTACGACTAGTTAACACTCAAAATTGGTTGGTGTGAAGACCTTTCTCCAATGTTAACCAATACCATGAATAGGTTAAAGTCGCACATGCAATATGCTTTGTGTAGGCAAGATAACAACAAGGATTGAGCTACCAGTATGCAATCATATAATGTGAACTCGAGCCCAGTCGGCTAACTATTCATATAGATGCTGGAAGCCTTAACTTGGGTGTGATGCGACTCTATGCGTCTTACCGTGGTTTATTCTTGCCAGCATATCCGAACTAATGATGGCAAATCGATCTATCATAGCGAAACGCCAATAGTATTTTCCACAACAAAGGAATGTATTTTGTTTAACTATCATGGTAGTTGTTAAACATTGAGAAGGTTCCTCCAACTCAATCCCAATTAAACAGTATTAATAACCCAACAAATTAATTAATAGAGTGATGAGACCAACATGATAATCCAAGATCCAAAAACTCAAAATGTCCATAACCGGGGACATGGCTAACCATGATTAGTTTATACACTCTGCACAGGTTTGCACACTTTTCCCCACAAGACTCGATCTCTTCCATTGGATTTCTCGCACTCCATGGTGTTTGAGAAACGGATGACCGAGACACAGTCTTTCAGAAACATTAACTCTAACCCCGGGTAGACAATACCAACTTACATCCCCTACATCTGCTAGCCTACCACTGTAAGAGGTCATGCAACTTACTCAACTATGATAGAGCCCATAATAGCTTGTGGCTGCACACGGAAGTTTCTAGCATGAATAATCTTATGATCCCTTTGATCCTGGGTGGCGAACCATAGGATGATCACACGGGTACTCCGGGATATCCTAGGACAACACTGGATTCTCCAGGTGCCCACAACCAATCCACCCAGATGTGTATTTAAGTAGACAACTTAAGTTAACCATTAATTAACAATCTAACATCTGTCATGAATACACTCAAACCCAATCCACGTCTATGAGCATAGCATGATAGTATAAGCATAACGTAGAGGTAACTCCTAGGGTTTGATAATAAAAGGGCAATAGGTGCTACCTCATCATCTACTTCCCAAAACCCACATGTTAAGAGATCCTACTCATGCAATGTTTGAGGGTTGTATCTAATGCATAAAACTGGGTAAGAAAGGAGTATGATCAAACTATTACTTGCCTTGCTGATGATCCGCACAACCTAGAGACTCGTAGTAGCATGCTGCGCACTCCGGGAATTCTATCACAAACAAACAATAGCATACATAAGCACTCAAGCAAATATGCACGGATAAAACTCAAATAAGAATATCCAAACTGAAAGTTCAACTGAAGAGCTTCGACTTGCAAAAAGAAACAATCGATCGGAGCTACGGAACTGAAACTACGGTCAAAAGAACATCGAATTCAAATCTGCTTGAAAGCAAATTTTAAATTGTCAAAACCTTGTTCAAGTTGATTAAACAGAAAGAGGGGTTCGAGACGAAGATTTTGGCGTTGGTTTCACTGGATTTGGACAAACGGTTAAGAAACGGCGAGGGTTTGAAGATCAGGGGCTAATCTGCGATAAAAAATAATCATGGATAGGTCCCTGGCCGAAAATAAACAGAAAAAGAAAAATCTATCGGACGCACGTCCGCTAACAGAGACAAACGGGCGAACGCGTTCGTTTAAATGAATGAACGAACGAGCAATTACTAAATAACTAAACCGAATAAAACCAAACCGATCTATTCGAAAAAACCGATCTAGGGTTAAAAAAACCCAAACAGTTTTACCTAAACCAAAAAAAACTGGGGCGAAAACCGACGAGGTCAACAGCGCGATTCCGGCGGCTTCTCCGGCGTGCGGTGGGGGGAGGCGAGGCGCGGCAGCGGCGGCGGCAGGTATTTAAAGGGGGGGCTTGGGGTGCTTGGGGGAGGGGGAGACGGCGACGTGTCCGGGACGGACACGTCATCCATGGCAGCGGCGGCGGGCGGGAGTCCTCTCCCGAGCTGGAGCGGGAGGCGCGCGACTGGGCTTCGGCCCGGCTCGGTCCGAAACAATTTTTTTTAAAAGATTCCATCGAGAAAAATCCTAATAAGATGTACAAAAATCTAAAAATGCCAAAAACAATTTTCACCATCTAAATAGAATATTTAGAACAAAGTGAACATTTTTTTGGCCTAAAATGCAATTTTGGGAAAATGCATATTTTTCTAATTCAAATAAAATAGCGATAAAATCCAAATAAAATTATTTATTTGATTTTAACATTTTTCCTCCAATATTTCATTTATCTTGGAGAAGTCATATTATCTCCTCTCATATATTTTCAATATTGGAAATATTATTTGGAGAGAAAAATAATTAAAACCAAAGTGATCCACTTTTCAATATTTGAGAAAATTCAAATATGAAAATAATAAAATCCCCAACTCTCTCCGTGGGTCCTTGAGTTGCTTAGGATTTTTAGGATCACAAGACCAAGATGCAAAGAAAATCTGATATGCATATGATGACCTATGTATAACATTCCCGATATGGGAACCCCGTTAAACATTTTCAAAATCCCCAAAGACCTAACAGAAAAAGTTACGGAGCTTTTAAGATCCGGAGGCAAAAAATTTCAAACTTACTAGTGGCGCACCGTATGCTAGGTGCGCCACTAGTAACAGAAAAAAATTGGTTTCGAAAAAAAATAAAAAAATTGAATTATTTTTCAAAATATGATATGTAATATGACCGGGAAGTTTGAAATATTTTTTCAAAATTTCATCATACTCATGAACATGAACAAAGTCCTAGACATTTGCAAGGTTTAATAGGATTGATATGATAGATATAACAACAAGTGCCTGTGAAGTGAGGTGGTGCTGGGGTTGGATAGAACTACGAAGTTAAGCGTGCTTGGGCTGGAATAGTGTGAGGATGGGTGATCTTTCGGGAAGTTTGACCACAGAGTGCGATTTGACCTGAGATTAAGCCATAGTGACCCGAGATTAAGAAAAAAATAAAAAAAAATGATTTTTTAAAAAAAAATTGAAAAAAATATATTACTAATGGCGCACTTCTATGTGGTGCGACATTACTAAGTCAGATAGTAATGACGCACCTCTAGGCATACTAATGGCGCACTACGGGTGTGCCATTAGTATCTGGTATACTAATGGCGCACCAGTGGTGCGCCATTAGTAAAAAATACTAGTGGCGTGATACTAGGCAAATGTGGTGCGCCATTAGTAGGCCTTTTCCTAGTAGTGGTGTGGTCAACATGGTCAAGGAACGACTTCCATCGGAAGAGTACTATACGTGGAGAGGCTGACTGCTGGGTCCATGGCAGCCGCAAGGAAGTGCCTCCTTATTACGCGGAAAATAATTATTCATCCACCTAACAGTAGGGACCCACCGGACGGGCCACCGTATTTGGTGAAAAAAACGTTTCCCTCCTTACTGATGGGACCCACCAGACGGGCAACGTATTTTGCGAAAAAAACATTCCCCCGCTGTTAGCTCGGACCCACCGGAGGTGCCTCCTTATTACGCACAAAAAAATGAATACTCCCCCTGCTAGTTGGGACCCACCTTGGTGGGAGGCTGACTTGTGGGCCTACTAAGTTGACGGGGACGGAGTGCTTTGTCAACTTAGTCAATATGAACGATTCTAGCTCCAGTGACCGTACTATGTCCATCCAACGGCCGTACTACTTCTTCAACCTCTAGTCTTCTTGCTCCAGCTGCCCAAATCAGCGCCGGTCGTGCCGCATGCTCCTGCCTCCCGTGGCCGGCTGTGCTGCCGCAGAGGCCTCACCGCCCCCTACTATTCCCACCGCTGGCCAGGCCCTGCGGCGACGACAGCCTCACACCGCAGCCGAACCAGTGAACCCTCGTACTCCTCTCCGCGCGGGCTTCCACTGCCGCGTCTTCCCCGGCTCCGCGTCGTCCCCTTCCTAGGCCTCGCCGTCGTCCACCGCCCTGGTGCTCTCGGCGCGGCGTGGTCAACATGGTCAAGGAACAACTTCCATCAGAAAAGTACTGTACGTGGAGAGGCTGACAACTTGGTCCACGGCGGCCACAAGGAAGCGCCTCCTTATTACGCACAAAATAATTATTCCTCCACCTAATAGTAGGGACCCACCGGACGGGAAACTGTATTTCATGAAAAAAACGTTTCCCCTGACTGCTGGGACCTACCAGCTACATCTTCGCACGCAAGGAAGTGTGTCCGGGCAAAAAAAAGACGATTCACCCCCCTGACTACTAGGACCCACTAGCTACATCTTCGCAGGCAAGGAAGTGCCTGACAGTCAGGACCCACCTGGTCAAAGCGTACGTAGCATTGTCATTCTGGTCGCGAACGTGTACATACATACTGGTCGATGTAGAGGCGTGCACGTAGCATGTACACGTATGTACAGCGGCCAGTGTGCAAGAAAGAAAATACGGTCACGTATGTACATACGGGTAGGGTCTCGAACGCCTACTCGCGCATACGTACGGCCAGGGCTCATGTACATGGCTGGGTTGGAACGGAGAAACCGCGTCGTTGTCGTGTGATAACCCACAAGTATAGGGGATCGCAATAGTTTTCGATAAGTAAGAGTGTCGAACCCAACGAGGAGCTAGAGGTAGAACAAACATTCCCTCAAGTTCTATCGACCACCGATACAGCTCTACGCACGCTTGACGTTCGCTTTACCTAGAACAGGTATGAAACTAGAGGTACTTTGTAGGTGTTGTTGGATAGGTTTGCAAGACAATAAAGATTACGTAAATAAAAAGTAGGGGCTGTTTAGATAAAGACACAACTAAATTAGTTTTAGTAAAGAGCTTTTTTGTTACGAGAAAGTTATTTGTCCCTAGGCAATCAATAACTAGACTGGTGATCATTATTGCAATTTTATATGAGGGAGAGGCATAAGCTAACATACTTTCTCTACTTGGATCATATGCACTTATGATTGGAACTCTAGCAAGCATCCGCAACTACTAAAGATCATTTAGGTAAAACCCAACCATAGCATTAAAGTATCAAGTCCTCTTTATCCCATACGCAAACAACCTACTTACTCGGGTCTGTGCTTCTGTCACTCACGCCACCCACCATAAGCAAATCATGAACATATTGCAAACCCTACAGCGGGAATCCCTCATGCTTGCACGACAAGGAGAGCACCATAGGACAGCACCAATAATAAAACATGCAACTCAAACCAATCTTGATCATCAAACAGCCCATAGGACAAAACGGATCTACTCAAACATCATAGGATAGCCATACATCATTGGGAAATAATATATAGTGTTGAGCACCATGTTTAAGTAGAGATTACAACGGGTAAGAAAGAGGTTACACTGCTGCATAGAGGGGGGAAGAGTTGGTGATGACGGCGGTGAAGTTGTTGGTGAAGATTGAGGTGATGATGATGGCCACGGCAGCGTTCTGGCGCCACTGGAAGAGAAGGGGAGAGGGGGGGCCTTCGTCTTCTTCTTACTTGACCTCCTCCCTAGATGGGAGAAGGGTTTCCCCTTTGGTCCTTGGCCTCCATGGCGTGGGAGGGGCGAGAGCCCCTCCGAGATTGGATCTGTCTCTCTGTCTCTCTCTCTTTTTGCGTTCCCAGATTCTACCCTTTCACCGTTTCTTATATTCCCGGAGATCCGTAATTCCGATTGGGCTGAAATTTTAACACGATCTCTATCCGGATATTAGCTTTCTTGCGGTGAAAGAAGGACATCAACCACCTTACGGGGTGGCCATGAGGGTCAGGGGAGCGCCCCCTGCCTCGTGCCTCCCTCGGGCACCGTCTCGCGTGGATTTTTCTTCCCAAAAATCATATATATTCCAAAAAAAAATCTCCGTCAGTTTTTATCCCGTGTGGACTCTGTTTGATATGGATATTCCGCGAAACAAAAAACATGCAACAAACAGGAACTGGCACTGGATCAATATGTTTGTCCCAAAAATAGTATAAAAAGTTGCCAAAAGTATATGAAAGTTGTAGAATATTGGCATGGAACAATCAAAAATTATAGATACGATGGAGACGTATCAGCATCCCCAAGCTCAATTCCTTCTCATCCTTGAGTAGGTAAATGTTAAAAAAGATAATTTTTGATGTGGAATGCTACCTAGAATAATCTTTATCAT
Organism: Triticum urartu; assembly: GCF_003073215.2. Lineage (NCBI taxonomy): Eukaryota > Viridiplantae > Streptophyta > Magnoliopsida > Poales > Poaceae > Triticum > Triticum urartu. The sequence continues at coordinate 565,663,693 of NC_053025.1, forward strand.
GTATCTAATCATGGCATGAATATTAAGACACGAGTGATTCAAGGAAATAGTCTATCATTTGACATAAAAACAATAATACTTCAAGCCTACTAATAAATCAATCATGTCTTTTCAAAATAACATGGCCAAAGTAAGTTATCCCTACAAAATCATATAGTCTGGCTATGCTCCATCTGCACCACACAAAATATTCAAATCATGCACAACCCCGATGACAAGCCAAGAAATTGTTTCATACTTTTGATGTTCTCAAACCTTTTCAACTTTCACGCAATACATGAGCGTGAGCCATGGACATAACACAATAGGTGGAATAGAATGGTGGTTGTGGAGAAGACAAAAAGGAGAAGATAATCTCACATCAACTAGGCGTATCAGCGGGCTATGGAGATGCCCATCAATAGATATCAATGTGAGTGAGTAGGGATTGCCATGCAACGGATGCACTAAGAGCTATAAGTTTATGAAATCTCAAACTAAAAACTAAGTGGGTTTGCATCCAACTTGCTTGCTCATGAAGACCTCGGGCGTTTGAGGAAGCCCATCATAGGAATATACAAGCCAAGTTCTATAATGAAAATTCCCACTAGTATATGAAAGTGATAACTCAAGAGTCTCTCTATAGGAAGAACATGGTGCTACTCTAAAGCACAAGTGTGGTAAAAGGATAGTAACATTGCCCCTTCTCTCTTTTTCTCTCATTTTTTTGTTTTTTTTTGTTTTTTTGGGTGGGCTTCTTTGGCCTCTTTTTTTTTTTTGGGCTTCTTTGGCCTCTTTTTTTTTTTTTTAAAGTCCAGAGTCTCATCCCGACTTGTGGGGGAATCATAGTCTCCATCATCCTTTCCTCACTGGGGCAATGCTCTAATAATGATGATCATCACACTTTTATTAACTTACAACTCAATACTAGAACAAATATATGACTCTATATGAATGCCTCTGGCGGTGTACCGGGATGTGCAATGATCTAGCATAGCAATGACATCAAAAAACGGACAAGCCATGAAAACATCATGCTAGCTATCTTACGATCATGCAAAGCAATATGACAATGATGCTCAAGTCATGTATATGATGATGATGGAAGTTGCATGGCAATATATCTTGGAATGGCTATGGAAATGCCATGATAGGTAGGTATGGTGGCTGTTTTGAGGAAGGTATATGGTGGGTTTATGGTACCAGCGAAAGTTGCGCGGTACTAGAGAGGATAGCAATGGTGGAAGGGTGAGAGTGCGTATAATCCATGGACTCAACATTAGTCATAAAGAACTCACATACCTATTGCAAAAGTCTATTAGCTATCGAAACAAAGTACTACGCGCATGCTCCTAGGGGGATAGATTGGTAGGAAAAGACCATCGCTCGTCCCCGACCGCCACTCATAAGCAAGACAATCAATAAATAAATCATGCTCCGACTTCATCACATAACGGTTCACCATATGTGCATGCTACCACAAATACAAACCTCAACACAAGTATTTCTACTAATCCACAACTACCCACTAGCATGACTCTAATATCACCATCTTTATATCGCAAAACTATTGCAAGGAATCAAACATATCATATTCAGCGATCTACAAGTTTTATGTAGGATTTTATGACTAACCATGTGAATGACCAATTCCTGTCAACCCTCTAAATAGATATAAGTGAAGAAAGAGAGTTTAAATATTTCTAAAAAATATATGCCCACACTCTAACAAATATAAGTGAAGCAAAAGAGCATTCTACAAATGGCGGTTGTCTAGGTGAAGAGAAACAGGCAATCCAAACTTCAAATGATATAAGTGAAGCACATGAAGCATTCTATAAAGCCATACTCAAAAGATATAAGTGAAGTGCAAAGAGAATTCTATAAATCAACCAAGGACTATCTCATACCAGCATGGCGCATAAAATAAAAATGAAAACTAATGCAAAAAGACACTCCAAGATTGCACATATCGCATGAACGAAACGAATCCGAAAACATACCGATACTTGTTGAAGAAAGAGGGGATGCCTTCCGGGGCATCCCCAAGCTTAGACGCTTGAGTATCCTTGAATATTTACTTGGGGTGCCTTGGGAATCCCCAAGCTTGAGCTCTTTCCTCTCTTCCTTCTTCTCACATCGAGACCTTCTCGATCATCGAACACTTCATCCACACAAAACTTCAACAGAAAACTCGGTAAGATCTGTTAGTATAATAAAGAAAATCACTACTCTAAGTATTGTTGCAAACCAATTAATATTTTCTTTTTGCATTGTGTCTACTGTAATATAACTTTTTCATGGCTTAATCCACTAATATGAATCGATAGTTTCATCAAAACAAGCAAACTATGCATCAAAAACAGAATCTGTCTAAAACAGAACAGTCTGTGATAATCTGAACATTCACCATACTTCTGATACTTGAAAATTTCTACCAAAATTAGGAAAAATAAACAATTTGCATAGAAATACAGTGCAAAAATAATCAGAACCATTTGACGTTCCAGTAAAAAAAATTGAAACCGCGCACTACAGCCAAAGTTTTTGTCCTGCACAGCACAAACCAACAAGCATTGTAAACATCCTAAAGGCAAACCTTGGCACAATATTTTTATAATACAATGGAATTGTACAAGGGGATAATTATTTTTGTTGAAAAGTTTCTGTAATCAAGATTCACAAAGTTTCCGTGAGCATGAACAAAGTTCAAGGCTAGCTCTCACTTCAACAATGCTTGTCTCTCTCACTTTCGCTTTTCTTTTTGAAAGAGTTTTGGGTTCGCGTCTTTATTTTTGTTGTTTTTAAACTATATGAAAGCACTCAACAGAAATAAATGACTCTCTAAAAATTCCAGGTTGTCTCCCTGGCAGCGCTTTCTTTAAAGCCATTAAGCTAGGCATATAGTGCTCAAGTAGTGAATCCACCCGGATCCCAAGGTATATCAAAGCCAATTTTAATTAGCAATGATTTATAATTTAGTAGTGAGCACAAAGTAACATGTATCATGTAATGACGAAGTCTAACTCTCTTCCTATGCATCGGCACACATAGTAAAGCCAATGCATAGTATAAACAGTTTCTTGCAATTTTACCACGTTGGAAACATAGAGAGGTGGAGATATAGTTCCTCTCTCATAATAATTGCAAGTAGGAGTAGCAAGCACATGCATATTATATTCATCAAAATCATCATGTGCAACGGTATAAGGCAACCCATCAATATAATCCTTAATAAGCACAAACTTCTCCGATATAGTGTAGTTTGGAGAATTCAAAAAGATAATAGGACTATCATGTGTGGGTGCAATAGCAACAATTTCATGTTTAACATAAGGAACTATAGCAAGTTCATCTCCATAAGCATAATTCATATTGGCATCTTGGCCACAAGCATAGCAAGCATCATCAAAAAGGGATATTTCAAAAGAATCAATGGGGTCATAGCAATTATCATAGCATTCACCTTTCGGTAAGCACGAAGGGAAATTAACCAATGTATGAGTTGAAGAGTTACTCTCATTAGAAGGTGGGCACAGGTGATCAATCCGCTCTTCCTCCTTTTGTTCTTCGCTCTCCTCCTCATCATTTTCATCCAATGAGCTCACAGTTTCGTCAATTTCTTCTTCCATAGATTCCTACAAAATATTAGTCTCTTCTTGGACAGCAGAGACTTTCTCAATAAACGGATCAATGTCGGAATTGTATTCATAATTCTCATAACAATATTTAAGGATAGCTAAATTTTTAGGTCTGTAAACAACATCACAAAGATTTTCGTATTCTTTGAACATAAATTCAATTTCATAAGCACCCATAAAAGCAACAAATTCTTCTATTTGTTCCACATCATAGTAGTCATATATACCTCTAGCATAAGAAGCCAAGGTTTCATTATCATTAAATTTGCATGAAAAGGGAAGGTGTGGAGACTTCATCCTAGAGCAACAAGTATGATCATATCTCAAGCATAGTTGCCTAGCATACCACTTCAACATATAAATTTGATCCCATAATAGTTTCCCTTTTTGAGTCAAGAGATAATCCCTAAAGTATTCACGTTGATCCAACGTGTCTCCCATTACCAAATTGAATGGGGTTTTCTCTGGATTATCAAAGTAGTACATAATATCTGTCACATAACGAGCATCGAGGATTTTAGGAGGTTCCTCATCTCCATGAGCAGAAAGTACACCTAATTTTTTTGGTATTTCATGTTCCATATCCATAAGTAAAGATAAAGAACAACTAAGAACAACAAATAAAAATTACTTAGTGATAAAGCAAACAAGCACACACGAGAATATTCACCCCGCGCTATTGCTCCCCGGCAATGGTGCTAGAAAAAGGTCTTGATAACCCACAAGTATAGGGGATCGCAACAGTTTTCGATAATTAAGAGTGTCGAACCCAACGAGGATCTAAAGGTAGAACAAATATTCCCTCAAGTTCTATCGACCACCGATACAACTCTACGCACGCTTGACGTTCGCCTTACCTAGAACAAGTATGAAACTAGAGGTACTTTGTAGGTGTTGTTGGATTAGTTTTCAAGATAATAAAGATTACGTAAATAAAAAGTAGGGGTTTTTTAGATAAAGACACAACTAAATTAGTTTTAGTAACGAGCTTTTTTGTTACGAGAAAGTTATTTGTCCCTAGGCAATCGATAACTAGACCGGTGATCATTATTGCAATTTTATATGAGGGAGAGGCATAAGCTAACATACTTTCTCTACTTGTATCATATGCACTTATGATTGGAACTCTAGCAAGCACCCGCAACTACTAAAGATCATTAAGGTAAAAGCCAACCATAGCATTAAAGTATCAAGTCCTCTTTATCCCATACACAAACAACCTACTTGCTCAGGTTTGTGCTTCTGTCCCTCACGCCACCCACCATAAGCAAATCATGAGCAAATTGCAAACCCTACAGTGGGAATCCCTCACGCTTGCGCGACACGGAGAGCACCATAGGACAGCACCAATAATAAAACATGCAACTCAAACCAATCTTGATCATCAAATAGCCCATAGGACAAAACGGATCTACTCAAACATCATAGGATAGCCATACATCATTGGGAAATAATATATAGCATTGAGCACCATGTTTAAGTAGAGATTACAGTGGGTAAGAGAGAGGTTACACCGCTGCATAGAGGGGGGAGAGCTGGTGATGATGGCAGTGAAGTTGTTGGCGAAGATTGCGGTGATGATGGTGGCCACGGCAGCGTTCCGGCGCCACCGGAAGAGAAGGGGAGAGGGGCCCCCTTCGTCTTCTTCTTCCTTGACCTCCTCCCTAGATGGGAGAAGGGTTTCCCCTCTGGTCCTTGGCCTCCATGGCGTGGGAGGGGCGAGAGCCCCTCCGAGATTGGATCTGTCTCTCTGTCTCTCTCTGTTTCTGCGTTCTCAGATTCTACCCTTTCACCGTTTCTTATATTCCCGGAGATCCGTAACTCCAATTGGGCTGAAATTTTAACACGATCTCTATCCGGATATTAGCTTTCTTGCGGCGAAAGAAGGGCATCAACCGCCTTACGGGGTGGCCACGAGGGTCAGGGGCGCGCCCAGGGGGTGGGGCGCGCCCCCTGCCTCGTGCCTCCCTCGGGCACCGTCTCGCGTGGATTTTTCTTCCCAAAAATCATATATATTTCAAAAAAATATCCGTCAATTTTTATCCCGTTTGGACTCTGTTTGATATGGACATTCTGCGAAACAAAAAACATGCAACAAACAGGAACTGGCACTGGGCATTGGATCAATATGTTAGTCCCAAAAATAGTATAAAAAGTTGCCAAAAGTATATATGAAAGATGTAGAATATTGGCATGGAACAATCAAAAATTATATATACGACGGAGACGTGTCATCGTTTTCATGGGGAGCCAACCGGCTGGGTCGGAATGGAATACGTTGTTGTGTTAATTGGGAGGGCTTGGACGGAACAGTCGATGGAAACGAGGCCTAGCGTACCGCAGAACGGAGGAAATGGCCTTGTGTTTGACCGGCCACGTTTGAAACGGGATCCTGTTCATCGGGAGGGGTCTGGCGTACCGCAAAACAGAGGAAACGGACCTCCTACGGTCGAAACGGGGGTCTTCTTGATCGGGAGGGGTGTGGCGTACTACAAAACGGATGAAATAGACTTGTGTTGGAGCGCTACGGTCGAAACGGTGGTCCTGTTCATCGGGAGGGGTGTGGCGTACCGCAAAACGGGAGTCCACAGGATACTGTTCATCTCCACCGTCGACCCCCTCCAGCCTCCACGGGCTACTGTTCATCCACCGTCGACCTCCTCTAGCCTCCACCTGCGACTGTTCATCCACGGGCTCCTGTTCATCCAGCCTCCAGCACGCGCTACTCCACCGGCTATTGTTCAACCAGCCCTCTCCACGGGCTCCTGTTCAACTACCCCTCCACGGGCTACTGTTCATCCAGCCCTCCATCGTCTACTGTTCATCCAGCCCTCCACGGGGTGGTCCTGTTCATCCTGCCCTCCACAGGGTCCTGTTCATCCAGCCCCAACCGGCTCGATTGATCGGGGTCCTGTTCATCCAGAGGCAACACCACAGGGTCCTGTTCATCCACCCCCACCGGGAACTGTTCATCCAAACCCCCCCACCCCCCAGCAACATCGAGAGGCAGCATCGATCAGCTTCAGTTAGCAGCAGTAGCGAAGGAATCGCTCTATCGGGTTCAGTTAGCAACCATCCATCGATCACTCGGGTTCAGTAACGCGTAGCCTACAGTGCAATCGCTCGGGTTCAGTTAGAGCCCAACGCCTCACTCGGGCTCAGTTAGAGCCCAATGCATCGCACCCACGCGCGTGCATGTACGAGAGAAACACGCATCGCTCGGCCCCGACCACCCACCGTAACCGGGAACACCCCGATATTTTCCTCGCCCTCGCTTCTACCATGGTTTTTTCCGTCATGGACGGCCCAAAGAATGTCATGCAGCTGCGTGTCCGGCCCACCCAGGAGGAAAAGCCCATTTTATGTCATGATTTTTTGTCATAGAAGTAGGACCCCACCACATCTATGATGATACCGGGTTTTGTCACAATTATCGTCATAGAAGTGTCATAAGTATGACATAATTTTTTTTTGTTCGGCCCAAAATGTCACGGATGTGTCTTCTTTTTGTAGTGAAAAGGTGTGTCTTCATTCGGCTGTGCAAACTTGTTCCTTGTGTCCGCCATCCTATAGAGTGGAAATTGGAGAGGAGTCAGAAATGAGTAGAGAAGAGTGACCTATGGCTCATCTTAGTGGTCGTGTCCTACATTCAATGTGTGCTCTGATACCATCTTGTAGCGATCCAACCTCAAACGGTCGAATCTCTATGCATAAGTGTCATCCCTGGATCGGTAATGCTAACACACACAGTACTTCAAATGATTTATAATAAAGTAGCAATCACACACTTACTACATTGATAGTCTCAAGAGAGAACTTATTACAATAAATATGGCTTAAGGCCATCTAAATGATAACAGCGGAAGGCTTGGAAGATAAAGTGAGTCCATCAACTCCAACGGCATAGCTGAGTGCACGACAATGACCTAGCGCACCCTTACTCTTCGTCTAAAAAGTACAACATGATATGTTGCAGCCCAAAATGGGTCAGCACATGGAATATGCTGGCAAGATAACACGGTAGAGCAATGAACAAGTAAAGGCTATCACTACATGCATATGAGGCTGGTGGAGGCTCTAGGTTATAATGTCTTGCGAAAAGCCATTTTTTCCCTACAACAAAGGAATGTATTTTCTTTAACTATCATGGTAGTTGTTAAACATTGAGAAGGTTCCTCTAACTCAATCCAACTAAATAGTATTAATAACCCAACAAATTAACTAATAGAGTGATGAGATCAACATGATAATCTAGGATCCAGATACTCAAAATGTCCATAACCGGGGACACGGCTAACCATGATTAGTTTATACACTCTGCAGAGGTTTGCACACTTTTCCCCACAAGACTCGATCTCCTCCGTTGGATTTCTCGCACTACATGGTGTTTGAGAAACGGATGACCGAGACACAGTCTTTCAGAAACATTAACTCTAACCCCGGGTAGACAGTACCAACCTACATCCCCTACATCTGCTAGCCTACCACTAGAAGAGGTCATGCAACTTACTCAACTATGCTAGAGCCCATAATAGCTTGTGGCTGCACACGGAAGTTTCTAGCATGAATAATCTTATGATCCCTTTGATCCTGGGTGGCGAACCATAGGATGATCACACGGGTACTCCGGGATATCCTAGGACAACACTGGATTCTCCAGGTGCCCGCAACCAATCCACCCAGATGTGTATTTAAGTAGCCACCTTAAGTTAACCATTAATTAACAATCTCACATCTGTCATGAATACACTCAAACCCAATCCACGTCTACGAGCATAGCATGAAAGTATAAGCATAACATAGAAGTAACTCCCAGGGTTTGATAAAAAAAAAGGGCAATAGGTTCTACCTCATCATCTACTTCCCAAAACCCACATGTTAAGAGATCCTACTCATGCAATGTTTAAGGGTTGTATCTAATGCATAAAACTGGGTAAGAAAGGAGTATGATCAAACTATTACTTGCCTTGCTGATGATCCGCACAACCTAGAGACTCGTAGTAGCACGCTGCGCACTCCGGGAATTCTATCGCAAACAAACAATAGCATACATAAGCACTCAAGCAAATATGCACGGATAAAACTCAAATAAGAAGATCCAAACTGAAAGTTCAACTGAAGAGCTTCGACTTGCAAAAAGAAACAATCGATCGGAGCTACGGAACTGAAACTACGGTCAAAAGAACATCGAATTCAAATCTGCTTGAAAGCAAATTTTAAATTGTCAAAACCTTGTTCAAATTGATTAAACAGAAAGGGGGGTTCGAGATGAAGATTTTGGCGTTGGTTTCACTGGATTTGGACAAACGGTTAAGAAACGGCAAGGGTTTGAAGATCAGGGGCTAATCTGCGATAAAAATAATCATGGATAGGTCCCTGGCCGAAAATAAACAGAAAAAGAAAAATCTATCGGACGCACGTCTGCTAACAGAGACAAACGGGCGAACGCGTTCGTTTAAATGAACGAACGAATGAGAGATTACTAAATAACTAAACCGAATAAAACCAAACCGATCTATTCGAAAAAACCGATCTAGGGTTAAAAAACCCGAACAGTTTTACCTAAACCAAAAAAAAACTGGGGCGAAAACCGACGAGGTCAACAGCGCGATTCCGGCGCCAGCGGCGGCTTCTCCGGCGTGCGGCGGGGGGAGGCGAGGCACGGCAGCGGCGGCGACAGGTATTTAAAGGGGGAGGGGCGGCTCGGGGTGCTTGGGGGAGGGGGAGACGGCGACGTGTCCGGGACGGACACGTCATCCATGGTGGCGGCGGCGCGCGGGAGTCCTCTCCCGAGCTGGTGCGGGAGGCGCACGGCTGGGCTTCAGCCCAGCTCGGTCCGAAACAACTTTTTTAAAGATTCCGTCGAGAAAAATCCTAATAAGATATAAAAAAATCTAAAAATGCCAAAAACAATTTTCACCATCTAAATAGAATATTTAGAACAAAGTGAACATTTTTTGGCCTAAAATGCAATTTTGGGAAAATGCATATTTTTCTAATTCAAATAAAATAGCGATAAAATCTAAATAAAATTATTTATTTGATTTTAACATTTTTCCTCCAATATTTCATTTATCTTGGAGAAGTCATATTATCTCCTCTCATATATTTTTAATATTGGAAATATTATTTGGACAGAAAAATAATTAAAACCAAAGTGATCCACTTTTCAATATTTGAGAAAATTCAAATATGAAAATAATAAAATCCCCAACTCTCTCCGTGGGTCCTTAAGTTGCTTAGGATTTTTAGGATCACAAGACCAAGATGCCAAGAAAATCTGATATGCATATGATGACCTATGTATAACATTCCAAATTGAAAATTTGGGATGTTACAAAGGTACACAATAGGTCTGGTACACAGCGTAGCATACTTTATAGAACCTATGACTAAGGCATAGGGAATACCTTTTCATTCTCTTTCTATTTTCTGCCATGGTCGGGTTTTGAGTCTTTACTCAACTTCACACCTTACAACTCAAGTAAGAACAACTTTTTTGACTGGCCTATTTTGAACTCCTTCAAAATCTTATCAAGGTATGTACTCGAACAAACATATCAAGCGTCTTGATCTATCTCTATAGATCTTGATGTCCAATATGTAAGTAGCTTCACCTAGGTCTTTCTTTTGAAAAACTCCTTTATGCTTTCCAGAAAATTCTACATATTTTCGATCAACAATATGTCATTCACATATACTTATCAGAAAGGTTGTAGTGCTCCCACTCACTTTCTTGTAAATACAGGTTTCACCGCAAGTCTGTATAAAACTATATGCTTTGATCAACTCATCAAAGTGTATATTCCAACTCCGAGATGCTTGCTCCAGTCCATAGATGGATCTCTGGAGCTTGCACACTTTGTTAGCACCTTTAGGATTGACAAAACCTTCTTGTTGCATCATATACAACTCTTCTTTAAGAAATCCATTAAGGAATGTAGTTTTGACATCCATTTGCCAGATTTCATAAAATGTGGCAATTGCTAACATGATTCGGACAGACTTTAAGCATCGATACGAGTGAGAAAATCTCATCATAGTCAACATCTTGAACTTGTCGAAAACCTTTTTGCGACAACTCGAGCTTTGTAGATAGTAACACTATTATCAGCGTCTGTCTTCCTCTTGAAGATCCATTTATTCTCTACATGGATCCCATCTCAGATTTCATGGCCTCAAGCCATCTATCGGAATCTGGGCTCATCATCGCTTCCTCATAGTTTGTAGGTTCGTCATGGTCTAGCAACATGACTTCCAGAACAGGATTACCGTACCACTTTGGTGCGGATCGTACTCTGGTTGACCTACGAGGTTCGGTAGTAACTTGATCTGAAGTTTCATGATCATCATCATTAACTTCCTCACTAATTGGTGTAGGAATCACTGGAACTGATTTCTGTGATGAACTATTTTCCAATTCGGGAGAAGGTACAACTACCTTATAAAGTTCTACTTTCCTCCCACTCACTTCTTTCGAGAGAAACTCCTTCTCTAGAAAGGATCCATTCTTAGCAATGAATATATTGCCTTCGGATCTGTGTAGAAGGTGTACCCAATAGCCTCCTTTGGGTATCCTATGAAGACAAATTTCTCCGATATGGGTTCGAGCTTATCAGGTTGAAGCTTGTTCACATAAGCATCGCAGCCCCAAACTTTAAGAAACGACAACTTAGGTTTCTTGCCAAACCACAGTTCATATGGTGTCGTCTCAACGGATTTAGATGGTGCCCAATTTAACGTGAATGCAACTATCTCTATTGCATAACCCCAAAACAATAGTGGTAAATCGGTAAGAGACATCATAGATCACACCATATCTAATAAAGTACGATTATGACGTTCGGACACACCATTATGTTGTGGTGTTCTAGGTGACGTGAGTTGCGAAACTATTCCATATTGTTTCAAATGAAGACCAAACTCATAACTCAAATATTTCATCTCCACGAGCAGATCGTAAAAAACTTTATTTTCTTGTTATGATGATTTTCCACTTCACTATGAAATTCTTTGAACTTTTCAAATGTTTCAGACTTATGCTTCATCAAGTAGATATACCCATATCTGCTCAAATCATCTGTGAAGGTCAGAACATAACGATACCCGCCACGAGCCTCAACACTCATCGGATCGCATACATCAGTCTGTATTATTTCCAGTAAGTCAGTTGCTCGCTCCATTTTTCCGGAGAACGGAGTCTTAGTCATCTTGCCCATGAGGCATGGTTCGCAAGCATCAAGTGATTCATAATCAAGTGATTCCAAAAGCCCATCAGCATGGAGTTTCTTCACGCGCTTTACACCAATATGACCTAAACGGCAGTGCCACAAATATGTTGCACTATCATTATCAACTTTGTATCTTTTGGTATCAATATTATGAATATGTGTGTCACTACGATCGTGATTCAATAAATCATTTATATTAAGTGTATGACCATAGAAGGTTTTATTCATGTAAACAGAACAACAATTATTCTTTGACTTAAATGAATAACTGTATTGCAATAAACATGATCCAATCATATTCATGCTCAACACAAACACCAAACAACATTTATTTTAGGTTCAACACTAATCCTGAAGGTAAAAAGGAGTGTGCGATGGTGATCTTATCAACCTTGGAATCATTTCTAATACACATTGTCACCTCGTCCTTAACTAGTCTTGTTTATCTTGCAACTCGTGTTTTCGAGTTACTATTCTTAGCAATTGAACCAGCATCAAATACCGAGGGTTTGCTATAAACACTAGTAAAGTACACATCAATAACATGTATATCAAATATAATTTTGTTCACTTTTGCCATCCTCTTTATCCACCAAGTATCTAGGGTAGTTCCACTTCCAGTGATCATTTCCTTTGTAGTTAGAAGCACTCAGTTTCAGGCTTGGGTCTAGCTTTGGGTGTGACGCCCCGAGACCATTGCGCCAGGTGTCTTCCAGTTATTCGCTGTTGTTGCCTTGTTATTCGCTTGCGTGTTGCATCTTGCCATGTCATCATCCGCATTGCATCATCATGTTTTCAAACTTGCATCTGTCCCGGTCTCCTCGTTCTCTCTGTTGTCCGTTCTGAGCTCAACCACACTTGCACACGCCCGCGGCCCCTCCAAAATAGTATTTTATAAGTGACCGGAAAATGTTCTCAGAATGGGATGAAAGTTGGTGTGTGGTGTTATTTTTTTGTCAGTAGGCCGCCTGCCAAGTTTCATCGCATTCGGAGCTCGTTTGATAGCCCAACCGTTAAACTATAGCGGCAATATAGCTTGTCTAACGTCGGACATTTCCGGTCTCCGGAAACCTTGCCGGGCTGCATTTCCGTCTCGCTCTTCTCGGCCTGAGACCTCTCCTACACAGCCCACAAACCCCACCTAGTTCCCCCTCTGTCCAGAGCCGCACGATCATGATCGGAGGCTCCGAAACGCTCCAAAAAACCCCTCCTAACCCTAATCATAACCCCCCTTTCCTATTTAAACCTCTCCCCTTGCCATTTTGGGCAGCAGCCATCCTCCTCATTTTCCGCGCCGCCCAATCATCAGTGCCGCCGCCAGCGGCCTCCTCACCCTATCCGCAGCTGCCACGCGCCCCCTACCCCCTTCCAACACTGTGACCCGCCGCATCCCGCAACCGGCCCGCCCGGGCCGAATCGGGCCCGAACCGCCCGCCCAGCGCCCCTGGCTCCCGCGCCTCTCTCCAGCGCGCAGCGCCGCCGCTGGCCGGTTCCTCACCGGAGCCGCACCCCGCAAGACCTCGACCCCGCCGGACTTCTACCACGCCGCCGGCGACCGCGGCAACCCCACCGGACCAAGGTCCTCTTGCCCGCGCCCTGCTCCTTCCTCTCTCTTCTCTTTCTCCCTGCCTCACTCCCTCTGTTCCTTGCAGCGCCGCCACCGGAGGGCGTCGCCAGAGCCTCGACCCGCTCTGCTCTGCCCCGGATCTGGGCTCCTTGACCCAGATCCGGCCTCTTCGAGCCGTCCGCCGCCTCTTCTGCTTTCCCCCGTCGGATCCGCCTCCGACCTTGCCATCCCCGTCGCCCTTACCGGCGAGCGCCACCGTGCGTAGTTCGGATCGGGAGGAGCGCCGATCCCGTCTCCTTCCGCATCGGCGTCCAGGTGGGCCGCGACCCAACCCGAGGCCCAGCTCCGTCTGCCTCCGCCAGCCCAAGATCCGGCCGGGCCAAGGCCCATGGTGAGGCCACACCCCAATGCCCCCCTCTTGTTTTTTTACCTGTTGGGCCAGCCAGTTTTGGCCCATATCTGTTTTTTTCTCTGCGGTTTTAGCATTATTCATAGACCACCAGTTTTACAGAAAACCCCTTCATGATCATGCATTTAACAACGCCACAACCGTGCATCGGATTAAAATGATTTATATATGAAAATTGACTAGAATTTCATCTAGTTTCACAATATCCAACTTTCATGCATGTGTGAAATTTTTAAGTTGCTGTTCGCTTTAATTTGCTCCAATGCCATGCTAAAATGATTTAATTCATAACTAAATAATCGTAGCTCCAAACCTAACAAACTTTATATGTAAATGGGGTAGAAAAATGCATAGTTTTACATGGTGGCATTACTTTGCATGTTTAATAACTCTAAAATTGTGTTTAGGGCAGATTAGTACCAAATTCAAAATATTGCATGTGGGGATTTACCGGAATTGTTGTTTGTTATTTTCGGCCTCATTTAAATTTGCCTAGATAGGTAGTTTTCATATGCTTCACCTCTTGCCATGTTTAACAACATTTAATATTGTTGAGTACCTAACCGTGAGTGAACTAAATAAGTCATGTGGTGTTCCGTCAATATGCAACTCATTGCATATTGAGCTCCACTTAATTTGTAGGATTGTTTGTGCACTTTGCCATGCCATGTATCATTAAACCGGACATGCATCATACTTGGTTGTGCATCATGCCATGCTTATGTGATGGTTGTTTACCATGTTGTTTGCTTCTTTCCGGTGTTGCTTCTTTGGGTTGGTTCTGATAACGTCGCATTTGTGAGGATTCGTTCGACTACGTCCGGTTGTCTTCTTCATGGACTCGTTCTTCTTCCTTGTGGGATTTCAGGCAAGATGACCATACCCTCGAAATCACTTCTATCTTTGCTTGCTAGTTGTTCGCTCTATTGCTATGACGTGATACCTATCACTTGCTATATCATGCCTCACATATTGCCATGTCAAGCCTCTAACCCACCTTTCCTAGCAAACCGTTGTTTGGCTATGTTACCGCTTTGCTCAGCCCCTCTTATAGCGTTGCTAGTTGCAGGTGAAGTTGAAGTTTGTTCCATGTTTGGAACATGGATTTGTTGGGATATCATTATTATATCTTATTTACTTTAATGCACCTATATACTTGGTAAAGGGTGGAAGGTTCGGCCTTATGCCTGGTGTTTTGTTCCACTCTTGCCGCCCTAGTTTCTGTCATACCGGTGTGATGTTCCTTGATTTTGCGTTCCTTACGCAGTTGGGTGTTATGGGAACCCCTTGATAGTTCGCTTTGAATAAAAATCCTCCAGCAAGGCCCAACCTTGGTTTTGCATTTGCCTCACCTAGCCTTTTTCCCTTAGGTTTCCGGAGCCCGAGGGTCATCTTTATTTTAACCCCCCGGGTCAGTTCTCCTCTGAGTGTTGGTCCAAAACAGAGCCACTTGCAGCGCCACCTAGGGGAAACTTGAGGGTAGGTTTTAGTTGTACGTAGTGTTCATCCGGTGTGCCTTGAGAACAAGATATGTGCAGCTCCTATCGGGATTTGTCGACACATCCGGGCTGCTTCGTTGGTCTTGTTTTACCATTGTCGAAATGTCTTGTAACCGGGATTCCGAGATTGATCGGGTCTTCCCGGGAGAAGGAATATCCTTCATTGACCGTGAGAGCTTGTGATGGGCTAAGTTGGGACACCCCTGCAGGGTTTTGAACTTTCGAAAGCCGTGCCCACGGTTATGTGGCAGATGGGAATTTGTTAATGTCCGGTTGTAGAGAACTTGGCACTTGACTTAATTAAAATTCATCAACCGCGTGTGTAGCCGTGATGGCCTCTTTCCGGCGGAGTCCGGGAAGTGAACACGGTTCTTGTGTTATGTTTGAACGTAAGTAGTTTCAGGATCACTTCTAGCGTCTCGACCGTTGCGTTGCTTCTCTTCTCGCTCTTATTTACGTAAGTTAGCCACCTTATATGCTTAGTGTTTGCTATAGCTCCACCTCACTACCCTTTCCTACCCATAAGCTTAAATAGTCTTGATCGCGAGGGTGTGAGATTGCTGAGTCCTCGTGACTCACAGATACTTCCAAACAGTTGCAGGTCCCGATGATGCCAGAGCAGGTGACGCAACCGAGCTCAAGTGGGAGCTCGATGAAGATCTTGTTCGTTGTTTTGTTTCATTTCCCGTTGACCAGTAGTGGAGCCCAGTTGGGACGATCAGGGATCTACCATTTGGGGTTGTCTTTCTTTATTTTGGTTCCGTAGTCGGACCTTTGATTGTATTTTGGATGATGTATGGATTATTTATGTATTGTGTGAAGTGGCGATTGTAAGCCAACTCTTTATCCCTTTGTTATTCAGTACATGGGATGTGTAAAGATTACCCCTCTTGCGACATGCCTACCATGCAGCTATGCCTCTAAGTCGTGCCCCGACACGTGGGAGATATAGCCGCATTGTGGGTGTTACAAGTTGGTAATCAGAGCCTTCCCCGACTTAGGAGCCCCCTACTTGATCGAATCGCTGACGTTGTTGAGTCTAGAACAAAATGTTTTGAGTCTTAGGATTATATATATCGGAGAGTAGGATTCTTTTTACTCCTCAGTCCTTTCGTCGCTCTGGTGAGGCCTCCTGACGTAGAGTTTTGACTGTTCTTTCCTCAAACTAGTTGACCCGTTGCGCCAAATGGCACAGAGACCCACTAAAGCCATGTTGTTGTTGAAAATAGTTTCATTTTGCAAGGACATATTCAATATTGGTAGTAGAAAGGCCATGTGTTAAATCATGCTATATTGAAAATATGTTTATCATGCTGAGAAATCTGAGTTTGAAAAAAATAATATTTGTATAAAATGTATAGACCAATTAAGGAAGCTTTTTTTAGTTGAAAATATGGTTATCACGCTGAGAAATCTGAGTTAAAAAATATATTTATAAGAACATTACATGGCAAAATGACCCAGTGGCAACATGTAGTGCTAAATGTTAATTACAAATCTGTAGGTTTGGGCATCCTTCTCATTTTTCTAAGTTTGGGAACATACATCGCTGACATGAAGCAACAAATCAACACCTTAGCTGATCTAACAAAATAGAGAAATTGTAAACTACATTCTTTGGTCTATACTTCCCATGCTTCGGTCGTAAAACATTTTTGCCTTTTTTTCCAAAGCGTGATATTTCAGCAGTTAGACCAATGCAGTACTCACTAAAAGTTTTCGCGTAGAGTCCCACCTAAAACCATGTGCGCGTTGAAATTGCATTTTTATAGTAACTTTATGTTTGAGCAAGTGCAAAGACCATGTAAAACCACAAAGATTTGACAAAGGAAGAAAACATTCAACATGAAAAAACTTTTCCTAAAATCAAATCGACATCATATGCATAAATAACATCAGATTAAACATATTGCTAAGTATAGATCTTAATCTCACAGAACCAAAAATTAAAGAACAAAGTAAAATGGAAACATCACATATATGATGAAACAGAAGTGTCGGAGACTACCAGACAGGCGATGCCATTCTCACCAGCATCGGCCGATTTTGAAAAAGTAAAAAAAAAACATCAAACATGGGAAACTTATGGCCATCTAAAAAATCCTAAAGTCTATTTTTTTACATATGCATTGCTATCATACATCAGGAAGCTATTTTTATTATTGAGAAGCCATGCGATAATTAATTAAAGCATGGTATTCTCATCACACAATGGACATAAAGAACTATGGCTACAACCCAATCAGAGCTTCTCATGTACTCCCTCTACATTTATATAAGACGTTTTTGTTTTGCAATTTGAATCCCAAAAACGTTTTTACAGAGAGTATGTCATACCAACAAATGAAGCTGCAGTTTTAGAAGTATTTTGTATTGACAGAAGCAAACACCTGAAATGTTTTGAAATTCTTCGTTTTACTTTTATAGCTCTAAGTTTTAGATATGATTTAGGCATACATAAGGATCTTCACTTAAAAAGTAAAGGTACATTGTACGGTGCAAAAGAAAAAAAGTCAATGAGCATTCCATCTTTTTTCCCAACACCAAATTATTATACCTATTAGTCCAATTGTTTCCTCATAAACAGGGTAGAGACAACATGTGAGATCATAGTTATACATTTACTTGGGGGGAAGACAATTACATGAAAGGGAACTACAACTGGATAGTGCACCAGGAGGTTTCCACAGTCGATGCAAATCTGACAAGCCAAATTTCCACATGGAAGGATAAACAAGACAACAAAGCGTGTACACCGGAGGCACTTGACAATTGCAGTTCCGCCATCTCTCCGGCGAAGGTCTGCTACATAGAGTTTCTCTAGGTCGGTGTCAAGTTCTCTTGTTTCTTGACTTCGGCCAGACCCTCCCCCTTGTTGCCTGCCTTGCTCTCTTGAACTAAGGCAGAGGCATTGCTCTGCATACCCTTCATTAGGCCAAAGCAACCTCAGACTCTAAAAAAGTGTTAGTGCATCATAGAGTAATGAGGTATATATTTTTTTGGTCAGCAGAGTTCAGGTCAGAACTATTGTATATTACAAAACTACACATCTTGAAGGAAAAACCATGTACTTTTGCGCAACAACTCCTGTAATTTCGAAAGAAAGAGGAAGAAAGCTTTTGACGAACAACACCATGGGGAGGCACTTTCAACAGATAATGTGACGGGGAGCATGGCTATACTGGTAGGATATAAGCAATGGGAGGTCCTTTGGCAATAAGCATGCATCACATTGAAACCGAAATACAAGTGCATATAAATGAAAGCCCTGAGCAAATAACTCAAGCACAAGAATCCATTTAGAGTTTCAGATCATGTCTAAGAATACCAAAACTGCACTACAGGAATAGTTTGGACAGACATTATAGAAAAAGCAAGCCAATGAACTACATCATTTTCCAATTTTACGGTTGTGAATAGAAAGTATGCATTAATATTTGTGTTATCAAGCATATAATAACATGCAGTTACAAATATTCAGAATTATGAAGATCCACTTGACATCATGCTCATATTCATCTGTAGAAAATAACAATAAGAAGGTACAGATTTCGCTTACAACTCGGAGTGGTCAGCTTGAGAGTCCTGAAACAGATGTCATAAAGGGCCTCATTCTCAAGAACCATGCACTCATCTGCATTCTCAACCAACTGATGGACCGAAAGAGTGGCATTGTAAGGTTCAACCACATATCAGATACTTCCGGTGAGGGAAAACAGAGAATGTTAGCATCATGCGCCAGGGTACTCCTCCCTGATCTTTGATACCAAAAGTGTACCCATGCCTGATCCAGTACCACCACCAAGAGAGTGGCATACTTGGAAACCTAAAAAGATGAAAAGAAAATCCAAATCATGATTCCAAACGATAGTACCAATGCTGAAACATCACTAGATAACAACTGCTTAGACACCAAATTTCTAAATACATTTGATGAAGCAGCACACAGGCACATAATCATTGCTTGTGCTATATGGCACCATTAAAACATTTCACCAGATACAAAAATAATGAGTGCCCTGATAAAAATGCAAACAATGTAAGCACCGACTAAGTACTAACTCTTTTTTTCGAAATGGAGGCAAAAGATTTGACTCGTCAATTAATTAAGAAGAGAATTGCCAGTTAATTATCGACCGAGCGAAAACCGACTAAGTACTAACTCTGATTCATACACGAAGTTATCCACATATGTTCGGTTTCCAACTCATACAACGATTCAGATGCATACTGACAGGAAGATGTCACGCCATCATCCATATAACGAGGAGAATAACTGAAGAAACTTTGACAATGAAAACCAAAATAAACTGCCGAACAAAATAAACTTTCTAATCAATCAAGTTGGGGGCATGTTCATATGACTATTGAAAGCAAGGAGAAAAGAAGCACCATATATGTTATTTTGCACAGTTCATTACATGGGTCAAATTACAATGGCTATATTCCAAGGGCATCTGACAGTCCCTATTTTACAAAGCATGGCTTTGATGAACATACCATTCAGCTACTCTTAACGTTCCACATCACCTAAGCTAGCACTGATTGCAGAAAACTTAATATTGTCGGTCTTATGTAGAGGTGTTAGTTGAAACTATATATGACGAATTATTTGCACGACTTATCATCGGCAGCTATGAAGTTACTGACAATTGACAAGTTTTAGTTCACAATTTACACATTCATAGGTGCAGTAGCTTCCCAATTTGTCATTCTCATCTACTTAAATAGGGATTTACCTTTGACTTAATGAACATAATATATGTGTTTCCAGTGTATCGTGTATAATTTGTAGCCAACAATGAGAAGATGCTAGACTAACTTTGGCTCCCATCCCTCATAAAGATATTCTCCAGAAATTATGTGCTTTTCAGAATAACATATTTCTGTAAAGTAGAATTTAAGTAAGCCCCGCATCCATCATGTACAAATTAAGCAAAACAAGATTGAAAAGATGATGACCTGCAAGATCTACTACATAATCATCTGGAGGTTGCTCTTCTGCAAATCTGAACTCCATGTACCCAATGTTCTGGAGTTATTTAAATGTCCATTCTTGCGGCTCAGACAGCTTAAGTAGATTTATTTATATATTGGTGCATGGCCGTAACAACCCCGAAGAGCTGGAAAAGAACTGCATGTCAAAAAATGTATTATTGTGCTTCTCTAGCAAGTAAATAGTAAGACATGTGAATTCAAGAATTATCCAAAGAATTGGATGAATTGCCGCTAGTTACAAATTTTCGGATGAATATTAGTCTCAACAATGTTTGGCAGCCAACTTCATGGTAGAAAATGATGCCAACTACAAAACAATCACATGTTCCTTAGCAGAAGGCATTTGCCGGAAGTTGTTAATTAGAACAGTTCTGCAAAAATGATGTGAAGACTAAAGTACTTTGATGTGAGGAGAAAAGGAGTTTTAACCAACAAATATTTGCAAATAGAGCAAGAAAGGTAAGTATTATATGAACCTGCATACATTTTTAAGTCCAGAATCAGAAAGGCGTACAGACATCTAAAAGATAGAGGCATACGAGGATCCTTGTGCTCCTCCAGTCCCAACGCCGTCACTCAATGCGCAAGCCCAACCTTTAACTTCCAAAAAGTAGCGCAAGCTTCCCTTGCCCTCTGAAAAATAGAAACAAAATGGTCAATCACTAAACGGCAGGGCGTGATTACATGAGATGAGACCTCTGCATGCTCCAAATCAACATTAAACAAAGATAGCAACCAACATTGAAATCTATTCAAAAACTAATTGTCTCTATTATGTAAAAAGTTTCGTTAAGAACTGTTGTGCTGCAAAGAATACATAATTTACCAGAGGCTAACACACAAAATAAGATAACCCTGAGTGAAGAATAGAAGCACATTTCAGAAAATCTTTGCAAAATCTGAAACGAGAACAGCATATGTATAGCTTGTAAAAACATCGACCGCCAAAGGGGCAAGTGTCCCTTCTAAAGTCAAAGTACCTACAATCAATCGACTTGTAATACCATATGTGTGGCTTAGACAAATTTAACATGAACCGACCTCTACTCTGAAGAACATAGAAATGAAATTTTCTCTGGAGTACTATTAACCTAACGATCATATATATAGAGAGAGAGAGATTGGGTGAAGTTCACCTTGATGTGTGGCCGTTCGATGTGCTCGCCGTCGATGGATGTGTGTGCAGCTCCCCAATCGCGCCCATGGGCCCGGCACCTGTCCAGCTAGCTCACCGGCGCTCGTCGTTGCCCCGCATCGGGTCTCCTTTTCCTCATCCAAATCTTGTATGGAAGCTGCCCAAGAGAGAGAGACGCCTCAGGGAAGGTGCGACCAAAAGGAAATAGGGAGTCCGGGGGCGTGTCCTCATCTCCTCCTCCGCTGCTCCTCTGTGCGCCTCCTCCCACGACGACGCAACGGGCGGCCCTTGCTCGGTGACAGGGGACTGGCCGGTGGGTCCTCTTGGCGGCTTGTTAATGGCGTACTCGCCGTCGGCTTCCTGCCCGGAGGCTCGCAAAGGGCGTCCGCTTCGTCCTGGCTCACGGTGGTGGCGGCCCCTGACCTCTTGCACGGCACCCCGACAGCGGTATGGAGCCACGAACGACCGCTTCCTCCCAGCGGCGTGGTCATAGGGAGGACGGAGGAGAGAGGAATGGGAAGCTGTGGCCTGTGGGCTTGGGGAGTCTAGGGTTTGTGCGGCGGGGTTGGGGCCTGGGGACTTGGGGTGAGGCGCGGCGAGCGGATTGGCAAATCCCCTCACACATGGGCACAGTTGACCCAGCCAACACAAGCGTGAGACCAGCCCCTCGTCATTGGGCAAGGAAAATGACTCGTAGGTGAAAAACGATTTAACTGAAAGTGAAGATCCAACGGTGCAGCGAGCCAGAGGGACAGATCCGACGGCCGACGAAGCTTGCAATCGGGGGAGCATTTTGGAGGTGAGTTGGCTCGCTTCTGTTTTGTTTTAAATTTCATGATTTTTTTTAGGATCACGTGGGTATCTTGGAATCGTTCCGATAGTTTTGTGACGAGAAAATTGTTCTCGATGCCTCCTGACATTTAGGGGTTGTAGCAGTGTCCCGAGGAGTTGAGCTTTGAGGCGTTGTCGTCACAATTTTATCGTTGCATTTCTGGAATACCTGAGTTCGCTGACATCGAAAATCTCTTTTATGCAGTTGTTGGTGAGATAACCTCGACGCCACCCAGTACTAGGGCGGGAGTTCGGGAATATTGCCATAACTCGTATAACGGATGCTTTTCAAAGGGTGAGGTAATTGATTTTCAAAGGTTTCTTGATTATGTGTTGAAGGATGGATACAGCTGGATGTAGGAATTGTTAGTTTGGGTGAGATATTATGCTTCCCATGTATCCCCAACATCTGATTGCATAACTAGAAAGTTTCGGGAGTTTATAAGTGGGAATTCAAGTATATCGTAGGATATCTTTCCATCAGACACATGATACGATATGGGATCTATCATATGTTTGATTCCGGCTTATTTTGCAAGCCAATTCTTTGTTTTGTTTTGAGTTGTGGTATTCGAGTTGCTTCGATGTCGAGTGTTGAATCCATGCATTTTCTTAAGCGGTGTTCTCACATTTCTATGTGAATATTAATCCTTCGTGATAATCGAGATTGTCATGTCAATCCTTTTCAGCCGGCGTGTTTCTCTTCAAGTGCATCCGATCATTTCAACATCCGCAAGATCACCTCTCGGTTTTTTCCAATGTTGTTCGTTTCATCTGTCCCCAAGTTGCCTTTGTTTTCTCGCCCACCCACCCCTTTTTTCTTCAAGGAATCAGGTGTATTAATCAAGTATCCATTTTATTCATGTGAAGTTTCTTCATTCTTTTCAATCAATGTTCTTACCCGGTGGTTGTGACGCCCCGAGACCGACGCGCCAGGTGTCTTCCAGTTATTCATTGTTGTTGCCTTGTCTTTCGCTTGCGTGTTGCATATCGCCTTGGCATCATCCGCATTGCATCTGCATGTTTTCGAAAACTTGCATTAGTCCGGGTCTCCAAGTTCCGTCCGTTGTCCGTTCTGAGCCCAGACACACTTGCACGCGCCCGCGGCATGTCCGAAATAGTATTTTATAAGTGGCCGGGTAATGTTCTCGGAATGGGATGAAAGTTGGCGTGTGGTCTTATTATAGTGTAGATAGACCGTCTGTCAAGTTTCATCGCATTCGGAGTTCGTCTGATAGCCCAATCGTTAAACTATAGCGGCATTATAGCCGGGCACACGTCGGATGTTTTCGGTCTCCGAAAACAGTCGCCGGGCCTCTCCTCTTCTATATTCTCAGCCCTTTGCCTTCTGCACTACCTCTCACCGCCAGGCCCTACCTAACCTCTCTCGTCAGTCCGCGGACCTCCTCCCGCGCGCGTCCGAAATCTGTCCCGGACCCGACCCGGACAGTCGTTACCGCTGTGTCCGGATCATCCCCTAACATCTATAAAATGTCACCGTTTTATTATTTGGACTCCCTAGCCTATTCTTTCTGAACTGTCCGATTTCGATCGGATGATCCAATCTCCCTCTTTTCCTTATATTTATAGCCCAACCTCTCCTAATCTAGCCTAACCCTAAAACATAGGAGGTTTGTCCCTCCCCGCCGCCGCTGCTCCAAAAATCTTCCTCGGGATCCAAGCCCGCAGCCAGCCTCTATCCTTCCCTCGTTTTTAGTACCAAACCAACCAGACTCCATCCGAGCCTTCCCCTCAATCCCTTGCTCATGCCCGAGGCCACCTCCTCTTGGTCTCCATGTCGAGACTACAGCCCCGCCAAGCCCCCTGCAAGCCGTCGCCGACCGCTGCCGCCGGCACCCGCAGGAGCTCGCCACCGAAGATGAGCACCGCCACGCCCGTTCCCCTCTTTCTCTTCTCTCTCTCTATCTCACGCGTCTCTCTTTCTCCATGTTCCGCTGCAACAGGGAGCACGCCAAGCCGCCGCCGGGAACGACCTCCACCGCCTAGGGCCTTCCCTCGCGTCATCACCGTCGACCTGCGGAGGCACCCGCCATGGCCACCCTCGTCTTCAAGATGCGTTGCCCGCGCCCGATTTCGGCGCTCTCAGCACGCCCATCGCCGGAGGCCGCCGTCCCGCGCCCCTCCATCCCCTGCGCCTCCGTCTCTCCCTCGCCGTTGTTCCCCTTCTTCCTCTGCTTCCTGTACGAGCGAGGAGAACGACCGAGCGCCCCTGCGTTGACCCGCCTCCCTGTTCGTCTGGAGCGCCAGCGACAGATCACACCCAGGCCTAGCGCGAGGCCCAGCTGCGCACCCCCCCTGTCGGCCTCCCTCTTCCCACCGAACCGGGCCGAGCCCATGGTGAGAGCAGATCCAGCCCGAGCTCCCCTGCACTGTTGGGCCGCCTAAGTTTCGGCCCGCGTGTGTTTTTTTCAGCGTCTGCGAATTTGTTCTTTTATCCAGTTAAACAGTTTTGCAGAAAAACCCTCATACTTCATGCATTTAATAACTTCTCAACCGTGCATCGGATTAAAACAATTT
Organism: Triticum urartu; assembly: GCF_003073215.2. NCBI lineage: Eukaryota > Viridiplantae > Streptophyta > Magnoliopsida > Poales > Poaceae > Triticum > Triticum urartu. The sequence continues at coordinate 565,688,521 of NC_053025.1, forward strand.
ATATATGAAATATGCTTAGTTTTTCATCTAGTTTCATAATATGTCTTTTCCATCCATGTTTGAAATGCTTAAAATTCTGTTTGTGTATTTTTTGTCCATATGCCATGCTGCAATGCTTTAAATCATAACTAAATAACCGTAACTTGGATTTTAATAAACTTTATATGTAAATGGGGTGGAAAATGCCTAGTTTAACATGGTGCACTTTTCTTGCATGTTTAATAACTCTAAAATTGTGTTTAGGGCAGAACAGTACCATAACCAAAATATGCACATGAGGAGTTTCCGGACTTGTTGTTTGTTGTTTCCAGCCTCATTTAAACTTGATTAGATAGGTAGTTTTCTTTGCTTCACCCTCTTGCCATGTTTAACAACATTTAATATTGTTGGGTACATAAACGAGAGAGAACTAAATAAGTCATGTGGTGTTTTCTTCAATATGCAACTCCGTTGCATAATGAGCTCCACTTAATTTGTAAGATTGCTTGAGCACTTTACCATGCCATGCTTCATTAAACCGGACATGCATCATACTTGATTGTCCATCATGCCATGTTCATGTCGTGGTTGTTTACTATGTTGTTTGCTTCTTTCCGGTGTTGCTTCTTCGGGTTGGTTCCGATAACGTCGTGTGTGTGAGGATCCGGTCGACTATGTCTGTTTGACTTCTTCCATGGACTCGTTCTTCTTCCTTGCGGGATCTCAGGCAAGATGACCATACCCTCGAAATCACTTCTATCTTTGCTTGCTAGTTGCTCGCTCTTTTGCTATGCCTATGCTGCGATACCTACCACTTGCTTATCATGCCTCCCATATTGTTAAACCAAGCCTCTAACCCACCTTGTCCTAGCAAACCGTTGTTTGGCTATGTTACCGCTTTGCTCAGCCCCTCTTATAGCGTTGTTAGTTGCAGGTGAAGATTGGAGCTTGTTCCATGTTTGGAACATGGATATTTTGTTGGGATATCACAATATCTCTTATTTAATTAATGCATCTATATACTTGGTAAAGGGTGGAAGGCTCATCCTTATGCCTGGTGTTTTGTTCCACTCTTGCCGCCCTAGTTTCCGTCATATCGGTGTTATGTTCCCGGATTTTGCGTTCCTTACGCGGTTGGGTTATAATGGGAACCCCTTGACAGTTCGCCTTGAATAAAACTCCTCCAGCAATGCCCAACCTTGGTTTTACCATTTGCACTAACAACCTACCACCTTCCCTTGGGTTCTGCAGACTCAAGGGTCATCTTTATTTTAACCCCCCCCCCCGGGCCAGTGCTTCTCTAAGTGTTGGTCCGAACCGAGCTGCCTGCGGGGCCACCTTGGGGAAACTTGAGGGTTGGTTTTACTCATAGCTAGTCTCATCTGAGTGTGCCCTGAGAACGAGATATATGCAGCTCCTATCGGGATTTGTCGGCACATTCGGGCGGTGTTGTTGGACTTGTTTTACCATTGTCGAGGATTTCTTGTAACCTGGATGCCGAGCCTGGTCGGATTGTCTTGGGAGAAGGAATATCCTTCATCGACCGTGAGAGCTTGTGATGGGCTAAGTTGGGACACCCCTACAAGGTTTTGAACTTTCGAATGCCGTGCCTGCGGTTATGGGCAGATGGGAATTTGTCAATGTCCGGTTGTAGAAAACCTGAAGTTGACCTTAATTAAAATACATCAACTGCGTGTGTAACCGTGATGGTCTCTTCTCGGTGGGGTCCGGGAAGTGAACACGGTGTTGGAGTTATGTTTGGCGTAGGTTGTTCTAGGATCACTTCTTGATCATAGTTTCTCGACCGTGCTTTGCCTTCTCTTCTCGCTCTCATTTGCGTATGTTAGCCACCATATATGCTAGTCGCTTGCTGCAGCTCCACCTCATACCTTTTACCTTACCTATGAGCTTAAATAGTCTTGATCGTGAGGGTGTGAGATTGCTGAGTCCCCATGACTCACAGATACTTCCAAAACCAACTTGCAGGTGCCGATGAGACCGTGCAGGTGATGCAACCAAGCTCAAGGAGGAGCTCGATGAAGATCTTGTCATTTGTGTTGTTTCGTTCTAGTTGATCAGTAGTGGAGCCCAGTTGGGGTCGATTGGGGATCTGTGTAGCATTTGGGGTAGTCTTCTTTTATTTTGGTTCCGTAGTCGGACCTTGATTGTATCTGGATGATGTAATGCTTTGTTCATGTATTGTGTGAAGTGGCGATTGTAAGCCAACTATGTATCTTTCTCCCTTATGTATTACATGGTTTGTGTGAAGATTACCTCACTTGCAACATTGCTTTCAATGCGGTTATGCCTCTAAGTCGTGCTTCGACACATGGGAGATATAGCCGCATCCAGGGCGTTACAGTGGTTCTCATGAAGATGCTCTACAAATTCGTCATTCTTCATTCTTTGTCTTCTTCGGTGGATTGAATCCAAGATTTTGGTGTTAATCTTATCCCTTTCCTCATTTCACAATGCTTTCTCACATCGGTGCACCTCTTAATTGCTCATCTCTCTCTATTCATATCTGTAGTGCTGAAGATATCTCAGGAGATTCGTGTTTCCATTGCTAATTCGTTTAAGCTATCTCGAGGTTGTTATCTCATTCAAGCCATTTAATTCAACCGGTGCAATCTATCTTTTAAATCGTTCAACGGTGTTTCTTTTGAGTGGGCCCTAACCCACAAGTCTTTTTCCAGGATCTTACCTGACTCTTCTAATTTTTCCGGAGTTACTCTCAAATTCTTCTCCAAGTTCGACGTAAGAATGAATTATCATCAGCCATATGTCTTCCTCCAAGATCTTTCAAATTCTTTCATCGTTGGCTCAACCTCTTTGCTTTTGATTCTCCCGGAGTGTCTAAACAATTCTTAGTGGTGGTTCTCATCATCATTCTCAACATTTGAAGACCGAAGAATATTTTCTCTTAAATCTTGCTTCGTTCTCTTGAAGATGCGTAATTCAAGCTTGATGCCATCCTCTCATAGTTGTTTTTGATTGTGAGAATTCTTTTCACCCATTCGGAGCAATTCAAGAGTCTTTCAGCTTGATTCTCTGAAGGCCATCATTTCGGGACTATTCATTCCAGCTTTCAGCTCTCGTTCTCCAAATATTACCGGTGCATCATTCAAATTTCTCTAATAAGCTCGGGATCTCTTCATTCACTTGTATCTAAATCCCCTCAAGTATCTTCATTCGTTCTCTAATTCTTCCCGGTGTTTCTTTATTTTTTCTTCGTTCTTTTTCAATTCTTATGGTGGTTTGTTCAAGTTTCTCTTTCCTTCGTTTTCATATCAATTCATTCGTTGTTTCCAAATCCTACCGGTGGTTCGTTGAAGGCCTCTTCAAGTTGGCGCCATATCTATCTTAATCCTTTCTATGAGAATAAGTAGTATGCAAAAATCCGTTGCTTGTCATCAATTTAAATTGGTGAAGGATAAGCATAATGTAATTCTTATTCTTGTTTCATCGAGTAAATTCAATTCCTTATTCCAGAGGCTCATCAAGTTCTCGGTTTTCAATTGTTTCATATTTTCTTTCCCGGAGTTCCAAGCTCTCGCAATTATATCACCACAGAGATCCATCTAAATCATTATAAGGCTTCACCTTGTGTTGTCAACTTCTCTTTCTTTTTATCATCATTTTGTTACCGGAGTTCTTCATGGAGACTCTACATGGTGGTTCATCAAGGATTCCTTTCATTCTTCAGTTGTTCGCCAAAATTTCCCTCGAAGTTTTGATCTGCCAAGTTATACTCTAAAATAAACATGGTGTTCAACACATGTCTTGTTTTGAGGAGTTCAAGCTCTCTTCATCTTGCATTCCGAAGTGCAATTCGTTCTACCTTATCTTTTGAGGTGGTGTTATGTCACTCTTGACAATTTTTCCCTTCGTGTTTCATGATTCACAAGTTTTCTAGAGTGACATATCTAAATCCATCATTTTCTCTTTGCTCAAGACATCTTTTCAATCCATCAATCTCTTCATTGGAGGTATATTGGGTTATATTTCACCTAAAGCTTTCCCTAAGGATTGCTGCTATTTATGGTGCTCATAAATGAACCAAGTTCTTCATTTATCCTCTCGGCGAAATAAGTTTCTCGTCTCCTTGTTCATATCAACCCAACCTATCGTTTTTCGTATGTGGCAGAATTTCACCTCAAGATTTCAAGATGTTTTCCATAAGCCCACAACAAGCTTACTCTTTTCGTTGTTGGTTTCCCAACAACTCCGTTATAACCTTCTTGAGGGTGCCTTCCAAGCTCATTTGTGGCAGAAGTTGGCATTTGCAACTCCATTCTTTTATCCAAACAATCTAGCTTCTATGCTTTTGTTCCGGAGGCTTTGTGATGTTGCTCTCTTCACTCATCATCCCGAATTGTGAGGATCGTATTCTTTTCGTGCTTATCCATTCAACCGGAGTGTCGTGTCCTCCATTCAAGTTCTCTCATCTTATAAAGTTTTAGCTCCCTTCTCAACCGGAGTGCTGCCTGAAATCTTTCTTACCCATTGTGCCATTCTTTCAGTAGTTCCAGAGGCAATGTGTTGTTGATTTCATCAAGAATCCTCTCATCTTGTCAAGTTCATGTTCAATTCCTTCCATTTACAGTCGGAGTGCTGTCCAAATTATATCATTGTTATTCCTTCTCTATCTTGTTTCAACCGGAGTGTTGTCGTAATTGACCTTTATCATTCCTTGTACATCTCGTTTCAAACGGAGTGCTTGCATGTACTTCTTGTCCACTCCAACCCTTTTCTTATGTCTTTCAACCTACAAGGTTCTAGTAATGTTCTGTGTTCCTCTTTTCTATCAGAGTGTTTTCAACTTTGGTCATCTTCGTTGTATTCTTTCTCTCAATTTGTTCAACCTCACAAGGTTCTTTGGTTTCACTCGTTTGTCAAAGAAGCAACTTTGTTTTACCTCTTCCTCTTCCGTTTTCTCTCCGGTGCCATCCTAGATCTCGGGACGAGATCCTCTTGTAGTGGTGGAGTGCTGTGACACCCCGAGACCGTTGCGCTAGGTGTCTTCCAGTTATTCGCTGTTGTTGCCTTGTTATTCGCTTGCGTGTTGCATCTTGCCATGTCATCATCCGCATTGCATCATAATGTTTTCAAACTTGCATCCGTCCCGGTCTCCACGTTCTCTCCGTTGTCCATTCTGAGCTCAAACACACTTGCACGCGGCCGCGGCCCCTCCGAAATAGTATTTTATAAGTGACCGGAAAATGTTCTCGGAATGGGCTGAAAGTTGGCGTGCGGTGTTGTTTTGTTGTCAGTACGCTGCCCACCAAGTTTCATCGCATTTGGAGCTCATTTGATAGCCCAACCGTTAAACTATAGCGGCAATATAGTGATGTCTACTACACAACCTTCTTCTTGTAGACGTTGTTGGGCCTCCAAGTGCAGAGGTTTGCAGGACAGTAGCAAATTTCCCTCAAGTGGATGACCTAAGGTTTATCAATCCGTAGGAGGCGTAGGATGAAGATGGTCTCTCTCAAGCAACCCTACAACCAAATAACAAAGAGTCTCTTGTGTCCCCAACACACCCAATACAATGGTAAATTGTATAGGTGCACTAGTTCGGCGAAGAATGGTGAAACAAGTGGTATATGGATAGTAGATAAAGGTATTTGTAATCTGAAATTATAAAAACAGCAAGGTAGCAAGTGATAAAAGTGAGCGTAAACGGTATTGCAATGCTAGGAAACAAGGCCTAGGGTTCATACTTTCGCTAGTGTAAGTTCCCTCAACAATACTAACATAATTGGATCACATAACTATCCCTCAACATGCAACAAAGAGTCACTCCAAAGTCACTAATAGCGGAGAACGAACAGAGAGATTATGGTGGGGTACGAAACCACCTCAAAGTTATTCTTTCCAATCAATCTGTTGGGCTATTCCTATAGGTGTCACAAATAGCCCTAGAGTTCGTACTAGAATAACACCTTAAGACACAAATAAACCAAAACCCTAATGTCACCTAGATACTCCAATGTCACCTCAAGTATCTGTGGGTATGATTATACGATATGCGTCACACAATCTCATATTCATCTATTCAACCAACACAAAGGACCTTAAAGAGTGCCCAAAGTTTCTACCGGTGAATCATGACGAAAACGTGTGCCAACCCCTATGCAAAGGTTCCCAATGTCACGAAACCCGCAAGTTGATCACCAAAACATACATCAAGTGGATCAATAGAATAACCCATTGTCACCACGGTTATCCCACGCAAGACATAATTCAAGTGTTCTCAAATCTTTAAAGACTCAATCTGATAACATAACTTCAAAGGGGAAACTCAATTCATTACAAGAGAGAATAGGGGGAGGAGAAACATAGGATCCAACTATAATAGCAAAGCTCGTGATACATCAAGATCGTATCACCTCAAGAACACGAGAGAGAGAGAGAGATCAAACACATAGCTACTGGTACATACCCTCATCCCCAAGGGAGAACTACTCCCTCCTCGTCATGGAGAGCGCCGGGATGATGAAGATGGCCACCGGTGAGGGATCCCCCCTCCGGCAGGGTGCCGGAACAGGGTCCCGATTGACTTTTGGTGGCTACGGAGGCTTCTGGCGGCGGAACTCCCGATCTAATCTCTGTTCTGAAAGTTTTAGGGTACGACGATATATATGGGTGCAGGAAGTACGCTGGAGGAGCCAAGGGGGCCCCACGAGGCAGGGGGGTGCGCCCTAGGGGGGTGGGCGCGCCCCCCACCCTCGTGGCCAGCTCCCGTATCTTCGGACGTAGAGTAAGCCTATCTGGTGGCTTTCCTTCCAAAAATAACTTCTCCAGTTGATTTCGTTCCGTTTCGACTCCGTTTGATATTCCTTTTCTTCGAAACACTGAAATAGGCATAAAACAACAAATCTAGGCTGGGCATCCGGTTAATAGGTTAGTCCTGAAAGTAATATAAAAGTGGATAATAAAGCCCAATATTGCCCAAAACAGTAGATACTATAGCATGGAGCAATAAAAAATTATAGATACGTTGGAGACGTATCAAGCATCCCCAAGCTTAATTCCTGCTCGTGCTCGAGTAGGTAAATGATAAAAAAGATAATTTTTGATGTGGAATGCTAGTTGGCATAATTTCAATGTAATTCTTCTTACTTGTGATATGAATATTCAGATCCGAAAGATTCAAGACAAAAGTTCATATTGACATAAAAATAATAATACTTCAAGCATACTAACTAAGCAATTATGTCTTCTCAAAATAACATGGCCAAAGAAAGTTCATCCCTACAAAATCATATAGTTTAGTCATGCTCCATTTTCGTCACACAAGAATACTCTCATCATGCACAACCCCGATGACAAGCCAAGCAATTGTTTCATACTTTAGTAATCTCAAACTCATAAACTTTCACGCAATACATGAGCGCGAGCCATGGATATATCACTATGGGTGGAATAGAATATAATGAGGGGGGTTATGTGGAGAAGACAAAAAGGAGAAAGTCTCACATCAACGAGGCTAATCAATGGGCTATGGATATGCCCATCGATTGATGTTAATGCAAGGAGTAGGGATTGCCATGCAACGGATGCACTAGAGCTATAAATGTATGAAAGCTCAACAAAAGAAACTAGTGGGTGTGCATCCAACTTGCTTGCTCACGAAGACCTAGGGCATTTGAGGAAGCCCATCGTTGGAATATAAAAGCCAAGTTCTAAAATGAAAAATTCCCACTAGTATATGAAAGTGACAATACAAGAGACTCTCTATCATAAAGATCATGGTGCTACTTTGAAGCACAAGTGTGGAAAAAGGATAGTAGCATTGTCCCTTTTTTGGCCTTTCTTTTTTTATTGGCCTTCCTTTTTTGGGGGGACAATGCTCTATTGAATGATGATCATCACACTTCTATTTATTTACAACTCAATGATTACAACTCGATACTTAGAACAAGATATGACTCTATATGAATGCCTCCGGCGGTGTGCCGGGATGTGCAATGAATCAAGAGTGACAAGTATGAAAAAATTATGAACGGTGGCTTTGCCACAAATACTATGTCAACTACATGATCATGCTAGCAATATGACAATGATGACGGTGTCATAATAAACGGAACGGTGGAAAGTTGCATGGCAATATATCTCGGAATGGCTATGGAAATGCCATAATAGGTAGGTATGGTGGCTATTTTGAGGAAGATATAAGAAGGTTTATGTGTGAAAGAGCGTATCATATCACGGGGTTTGGATGCACCGGCGAAATTTGCACCAACTCTCGATGTGAGAAAGGGCAATGGACGGTACCGAAGAGGCTAGCAAGGACGGAAGGGTGAGAGTGCGTATAATCCATGGACTCAACATTAGTCATAAAAAACTCACATACTTATTGCAAAATCCACAAGTCATCAAAAACCTTGGTACTACGCGCATGCTCCTAGGGGGATAGATTGGTAGGAAAAGACCATCGCTCGTCCCGGACCGCCACTCATAAGGAGGACAATCAAATAACACCTCATGTTTCAAATTTGTTACACAACGTTTACCATACGTGCATGCTACGGGATTTGCAAACTTCAACACAAGCATTTCTCAATTTCACAACTAATCAACTAGCACGACTTTGATATTATTACCTCCATATCTCAAAACAATCATCAAGTATCAAACTTCTCTTAGTATTCAACACACTCATAAGAGAATTTTATTATTTTTGAATACCTAGCATATTAGGATTTTAAGAAAATTACCATGCTATCAAGACTCTCAAAATAATCTAAGTGAAGCATGAGATTTCATCTAATTCTTCAAAATAAAACTACCACCATGCTCTAAAAGCTATAAGTGAAGCACTAGAGCAAATTACAAACTACTCCGAAAGATATAAGTGAAGATCAATGAGTAGTCGAATAATTATGCAACTATGTGAAAACTCTCTAACATTTAATAATTTCAGATCTTGGTATTTTATTCAAACAGCAAGCAAAGCAAAATAAGATGACATTATAAGAATGGCAAACATCATGTGAAGAAGCAAAAACTTAGGATCAACCGAAACTAACCGATAATTGTTGAAGAAGAAAGGTGGGATGCCAACTGGGGCATCCCCAAGCTTAGATGCTTGAGACTTCTTGAAATATTATATTGGGGTGCCTTGGGCATCCCCAAGCTTGAGATTTTGTGTTTCCTTAATTCCTCTCATATCAAGGTCTCCCTAAATCTCAAAAGCTTCATCCACACAAAACTCAACAAGGACTCGTGAGATAAGTTAGTATAAACCATTGCAAAAACCTTATCATACTCTAATATAGCAAATCACTAAAATTATTATTCAACATTGCATACTAAATGCCTCTGCATATTTAATAGTCCTATCCTCAAATAGAATCATTAAAGAAGCAAACATATGAAACAATGCAAACATAACAGCAATCTGCCTAAACAGGATAGTCTGTAAAGAATGCTGCAACATCCATACTTCCCTAGCTCCAAAAATTATGAAAGAAAATTCCAACTGTAGTAAATTTATCAGAGATTAATATGCAAAAAATTTCAACATTTTATCACATTCTTACTTTTCTAGGGAATTATTGCAACAGCGGTAAACTTTCTGTTTTCAAACAGCAACATGTACACTTGTAACATAGGCATAGTAAAGGCTATCAATGCCACTTTTATTGAAATAAAAGATGCAAAACATTTTTCTAAATAACAGCAAGCAAATCCTAACAAAATAAATTGACGCTCCAAGCAAAACACATATCATCTGGCGAATAAAAATATAGCTCCAAGTAAAGTTATCGATGAACGAAGACGAAAGAGGGGATGCCTTCCGGGGCATCCCCAAGCTTAGGCTCTTGGTTGTCCTTGAATATTACCTTGGGGTGCCTTGGGCATCCCCAAGCTTAGGCTCTTTCCACTCCTTATTCCATAGTCCATCGAATCTTTACCCAAAACTTGAAAACCTCACAACACAAAACTTAACAAAAAACTCGTAAGCTCCGTTAGCGAAAGAAAACAAAACACCACTTCAAGGTACTGTAATGAACTCATTCTTTATTTATATTGTTGTTAAAACTACTGTATTCCAAATTCTCTATGGTTTATAAACTATTTTACTAGCCATAGATTCATCAAAATAAGTAAACAACACATGAAAAACAGAATCTGTCAAAAACAGAACAGTCTGTAGTAATCTGGATCAAACGTATACTTATGGAACTCATAAAATTATCAAATAAATTTCTGGACCTGAGGAATTTATCTATTAATCATCTTCAAAAAGAATTAACTAAATATCACTCTCCAAATAAAAATGGCAGCAATTCTCGTGAGCGCTAAAGTTTCTGTCTTTTACAGCATGATCAACAAGACTTTCCCCAAGTCTTCCCAAAGGTTCTACTTGGCAAAAACACTAATTAAAACATAAAACCACATCTAAACAGAGGCTAGATGAATTATTTATTACTAAACAGGAACAAAAAGCAAGGAACTAAAATAAAATTGGGTTGCCTCCCAACAAGCGCTATCGTTTAACGCCCCTAGCTAGGCATGATTATTTCAATGATGCTCACATAAAAGATAAGAGTTGTAACATAAAGAGAGCATCATAAAGAATATTACTAGCACATTTAAGTCTAACACTCTTCCTATGAATGGGGATTTTGTGAGAAAACAACTTGTGGGAACAATAATCAACTAGCATAGGAAGGTAAAGCAAGCATAGCTTCAAAATTTTAAGCACATAGAGAGGAAACTTGATATTATTGCAATTCCTACAAGCATATGTTCATCCCTCATAATAATTTTCAGTAGCATCATGAATGAATTCAACAATATAACCAGCACCTAAAGCATTCTTTTCATGATCTACAAGCATAGAAAATTTACTACTCTCCACATAAGCAAAATTCTTCTCATGAATAATAGTGGAGGCAAACTCAACAAAATAACTATCATGTGATTGAAAATTAAGATCAAGATGACAAGGTTCATTGTTATTATTATTCTTTAAAGCATAAGTGTAATCACAATAATCATCATAGATAGGAGGCATGCTTTCATCATAATAAATTTGCTCATCAAAACTTGGGGGACAAAAAATATCATCTTCGTCAAACATAGCTTCCCCAAGGTTGTGGCTTTGCATATCATTAGCATCATGGATATTCAAGGAATTAATACTAACAACATTGAAATCATGCTCATCATTCAAATATTTAGTGACAAACATTTTATAGATTTGTTCTTCTAGCACTTGAGCACAGTTATCCTTTCCATCATACTCACGAGAGATATTAAAAAGGTGAAGCGTATGAGACAAACTCAATTCCATTTTTTATAGTTTTCTTTTATAAACTAAACTAGTGATAAAACAAGAAACTAAAAGACTCGATTGCAAGATCTAAAGATATACCTTCAAGCACTCACCTCCCCGGCAACGGCGCCAGAAAAGAGATTGATGTCTACTACACAACCTTCTTCTTGTAGACGTTGTTGGGCCTCCAAGTGCAGAGGTTTGTAGGACAGTAGCAAATTTCCCTCAAGTGGATGACCTAAGGTTTATCAATCTGTAGGAGGCGTAGGATGAAGATGGTCTCTCTCAAGAAACCCTGCAACCAAATAACAAAGAGTCTCTTGTGTCCCCAACACACCCAATACAATGGTAAATTGTATAGGTGCACTAGTTTGGCGAAGAGATGGTGAAACAAGTGGTATATGGATAGTAGATAAGGTATTTGTAATCTGAAATTATAAAAACAGCAAGGTAGCAAGTGATAAAAGTGAGCGTAAACGGTATTGCAATGCTAGGAAACAAGGCCTAGGGTTCATACTTTCGCTAGCGTAAGTTCCCTCAACAATACTAACATAATTGGATCACATAACTATCCCTCAACATGCAAGAAAGAGTCACTCCAAAGTCACTAATAGCGGAGAACAAACAAAGAGATTATGGTAGGGTACGAAACCACCTCAAAGTTATTCTTTCCAATCAATCTGTTGGGCTATTCCTATAGGTGTCACAAACAGCCCTAGAGTTCGTACTAGAATAACACCTTAAGACACAAATCAACCAAAACCCTAATGTCACCTAGATACTCCAATGTCACCTCAAGTATCCATGGGTATGATTATACGATATGCCTCACACAATCTCAGATTCATCTATTCAACCAACACAAAGGACCTCAAAGAGTGCCCAAAGTTTCTACCGGAGAATCACGACAAAAACGTGTGCCAACCCCTATGCATAGGTTCCCAATGTCACGAAACCCGCAAGTTGATCACCAGAACATACATCAAGTGGATCAATAGAATAACCCATTGTCACCACGGTTATCCCACGCAAGACATACATCAAGTGTTCTCAAATCTTTAAAGACTCAATCTGATAACATAACTTCAAAGGGGAAACTCAATTCATTACAAGAGAGAAGAGGGGGAGGAGAAACATAGGATCCAACTATAATAGCAAAGCTCGCGATACATCAAGATCGTATCACCTCAAGAACACGAGAGAGAGAGAGAGAGATCAAACACATAGCTACTGGTACATACCCTCAGCCCCAAGGGAGAACTACTCCCTCCTCGTCATGGAGAGCGCCGGGATGATGAAGATGGCCGCCGGTGAGGGATCCCCCTCCGGCAGGGTGCCGAAACAGGGTCCCGATTGACTTTTGGTGGCTACGGAGGCTTCTGGCAGCGGAACTCCCGGTCTAATCTCTGTTCTGGAAGTTTTAGGGTACGACGATATATATGGGTGCAGGAAGTACGTCGGAGGAGCCAAGGGGGCCCCACGAGGCAGGGGGCGCGCCCCCACCCTCATGGCCAGCTCCCGTATCTTCTGACGTAGAGTCCAAGCCTATCTGGTGGCTTTCCTTCCAAAAATAACTTCTCTAGTTGATTTTGTTCTGTTTCGACTCCGTTTGATATTCCTTTTCTTCGAAACACTGAAATAGGCATAAAACAACAAATCTGGGTTGGGCCTCCGGTTAATAGGTTAGTCCCGAAAGTAATATAAAATTGGATAATAAAGCCCAATATTGCCCAAAATAGTAGATAATATAGCATGGAGCAATCAAAAATTATAGATATGTTGGAGACGTATCATATAGCCAGTCTAACGTCGGACATTTTCGGTCTCCGGAAACCTTGCCGGGCTGCATTTCTGTCTCGCTCTTCTCGGCCTGAGACCTCTCCTACACAGCCCACAAACCCCACCTAGTTCCCCCTCAGTCCGGAGCCGCACGATCATGATCGGAGGCTCCGAAACGCTCCAGAAACCCCTCCTAACCCTAATCCTAACCCCTTTTCCTATTTAAACCTCTCCCCCTTGCCATTTTGGGCAGCAGCCATCCTCCTCCTCATTTTCCGAGCCGCCCAATCTTCAGCGCCACCGCCAGCGGCCTCCTCACCCTATCCGCAGCTGCCACGCGCCCCCTGCCCGCTTCCAACACCGTGACCCGCCGCAGCCCGCAACCGGCCCGCCCGGGCCGAATCGGGCCCGAACCACCCGCCCAGCGCCCCTGGCTCCCACGCTCTCTCTCCAGCGCGCAGCGCCGCCGCTGGACGATTCCTTGCCAGAGCCGCACCCCGCAAGACCTCGCCCCCTCCGGACTTCTACCACGCCGCTGGCGACCGCGGCAACCCCGCCGGACCAAGGTCCTATTGCCCGCGCCCTGCTCCTTCCTCGCTCCTCTCTTCCTCCCTGCCTCACTCCCCTCTGTTCCTTGCAGCGCCGCCACCGGATCTGAGCTCCTTGACCCAGATCCGGCCTCTTTGCACCGCCCGCCGCCTCTTCTGCTTTCCCCCATCGGATCCGCCTCCGACCTTGTCGTCCCCGTCGCCCTCACCGGCGAGCGCCACCGTGCGTCATTCGAATCGGGAGGAGCCCCGATCCCGTCTCCCTCTGCGTTGGCGTCCAGGTGGGCTGCGACCCAACCCGAGGCCCAGCTCCGTCTGCCTCCGCCAGCCCAAGATCCGGCCGGGCTAAGGCCCATGGTGAGGCCACACCCCAACGCCCTCGTCTTGTTTTTTTACCTGTTGGGCCAGCCAGTTTTGGCCCAGATCTGTTTTTTTCCTCTACGATTTTAGCATTATTCAGAGACCACTAGTTTTATAGAAAACCCCTTCATGATCATGCATTTAACAACGCCACAACCGTGCATCGGATTAAAATGATTTATATATGAAAACTGACTAGAATTTCATCTAGTTTCACAATATCCAACTTTCATGCATGTGTGACATGTTAAATTGTTGTTTGCTTTAATTTGCTCCAATGCCATGCTAAAATGATTTAATTCATAACTAAATAACCGTAGCTCCAAACCTAACAAACTTTATATGTAAATGGGGTAGAAAAATGCATAGTTTTACATGGTGGCATTACTTTGCAAGTTTAATAACTCTAAAATTATGTTTAGGACAGATCAGTACCAAATTCAAATATTGCTTGTGGGGATTTACCGGAATTGTTGTTTGTTATTTCCCGCCTCATTTAAACTTGCCTAGATAGGTAGTTTTCATATGCTTCACTTCTTGCCATGTTTAACAACATTTAATATTGTTGAGTACCTAACCGGGAGTGAACTAAATAAGTCATGTGGTGTTCCGTCAATATGCAACTCGTATTTGGTTGTTTGTGCACTTAATTTGTAGGATTGTTTGTGCACTTTGCAATGCCATGTATCATTAAACCGGACATGCATCATACTTGGTTGTGCATCATGCCATGCTTATGTGATGGTTGTTTACCATGTTGTTTGCTTCTTTCCGGTGTTGCTTCTTTGGGTTGGTTCTGATAACGTCGCATTTGTGAGGATTCGTTCGACTACGTCCGGTTGTCTTCTTCATGGACTCGTTCTTCTTCCTTGTGGGATTTCAGGCAAGATGACCATACCCTCGAAATCACTTCTATCTTTGCTTGCTTGTTGTTCACTCTATTGCTATGCCGCGATACCTACCACTTTCTATATCATGCCTCCCATATTGCTATGTCAAGCCTCTAACCCACCTTTCCTAGCAAACCGTTGTTTGGCTATGTTACTGCTTTGCTCAGCCCCTCTTACATCGTTGCTAGTTGCAGGTGAAGTTGAAGTTTGTTCCATGTTTGGAACATGGATTTGTTGGTATATCATTATTATATCTTATTTACTTTAATGCACCTATATACTTGGTAAAGGGTGCAAGGCTCGGCCTTATGCCTGGTGTTTTGTTCCACTCTTGCCGCCCTAGTTTCCGTCATACCGGTGTTATGTTCCTTGATTTTGCGTTCCTTATGCGGTTGGGTGTTATGGGAACCCCTTGACAGTTCGCTTTGAATAAAACTCCTCCAACAAGGCCCAACCTTGGTTTTACATTTGACTCACCTAGCCTTTTTCCCTTGGGTTTCCGGAGCCCGAGGATCATCTTTATTTTAACCCCCCGGGCTAGTGCTCCTCTGAGTTACATTGGGCTTCCATTCGTCTTGAAGTTCCCTTTCCTTCCCTTTCCCTTTTACTTGAAACTAGTGGTCTTGTCAACCATCAACACTTGATGCTTTTCTTGATTTCTATGTTTGCCGATTTCAGCATCGCGAAGAGCTTGGGAATTATTTCCGTTATCCCTTGCATTTTATAGTTCATCATGAAGTTCTAGTAACTTGGTGATAGTGACTAGAGAACTCTGTCAATCGCTATCTTATCTGGAAGATTAACTCCCACTTGATTCAAGTGATTGTAGTACTCAGATATTCTGAGGACATGCTCACTAGCCGAGCTATTCTCGTCTATCTTGTAGGCAAAGTACTTTGTTAGAGGTCTCATACCTCTTAACACGGGCTTGAGTCTGAAATACCAATTTCAACTCTTGGAAGATATCATATGCTCCATCTCGTTCAAAACACTTTTTGTAGTCCCGGTTCTAAGCCGTAAAGCATGGTGTACTAAACTATCAAGTAGTCATCTCACCGAGCTTTGTCAAATGTTCATAATGTCTGCATCTGCTCCTGCAATATGTATGTCACCTAGCGGTGCATCAAGGACATAATTCTTCTGTGCAGCAACGAGGATAATCCTCAGACCACGGATCCAGTCCGCATCATTGCTACTATCATCTTTCAACTAATTTTTCTCTAGGAACATATCAAAAATAAATGGGGAGCTACATCGCAAGCTATTGATCTACAACATAGATATGCAAATACTATCAGGACTAAGTTCATGATACATTAAAGTTCAACTAATCATATTACTTAAGAACTCCCACTTAGATAGACATCCCTCTAATCATCTAAGTGATCACGTGATCCAAATCAACTAAACCATGCCCGATCATCACGTGA
The DNA here is from genome assembly GCF_003073215.2 of Triticum urartu. Lineage (NCBI taxonomy): Eukaryota > Viridiplantae > Streptophyta > Magnoliopsida > Poales > Poaceae > Triticum > Triticum urartu. Next base: position 565,704,797 of record NC_053025.1, read on the forward strand.
GATGGAGTAGTTTTCAATGGTGAACATCACTATGTTGATCATATATAGTATATGATTCACGCTCGACCTTTCAGTCTGAGTGTTCCAAGGCCATATCTGCATATGCTAGGCTCGTCAAGTTTAACCCGAGTATTCTGCGTGTGCAAAACTAGATTGCACCCGTTGTATGTGAACGTAAAGCTTATGACACCCGATCATCACGTGGTGTCTTGGCACGATGAACTGTAGCAACGGTGCATACTCAGGGAGAACACTTATACCTTGAAATTTAGTGAGAGATCATCTTATAATGCTACTGTCGTACTAAGCAAAATAAGATGCATAAAGGATAAACATCACATGCAATCAATATAAGTGATATGATATGGCCATCATCATCTTGTTCCTTTGATCTCCATCTCCAAAGCACCGTCATGATCACCATCGTCACCGGCTTGACACCTTGATCTCCATCGTAGCATCATTCTCGTCTTGCCAACTATTGCTTCTACGACTATCGCTACCGCTTAGTGATAAAGTAAAGCAATTACATGGTGATTGCATTTCATACAATAAAGCGACAACCATATGGCTCTTGCCAGTTGCCGATAACTATTACAAAACATGATCATCTCATACAACAATTTATATAATCACGTATTGACCATATCACATCACAACAAGCCCTGCAAAAACAAGTTAGACGTCCTCTACTTTGTTGTTGCAAGTTTTACGTGGCTACTACGGGCTTAGCAAAAACCGTTCTTACCTACGCATAAAAAACCACAACGATTTTTCGTCAAGTGTGCTGTTTTAACCTTCAACAAGGACCGGGCATAGTCAAACTCGATTCAACTAAAGCTGGAGAAACAGACACCCACTAGCCACCTGTGTGCGAAGCACATCAGTAGAACCAGTCTCATGAACGCGGTCATGTAATGTCGCTCTGGGCCGCTTCATCCAACAATACTGCCGAATCAAAGTATGACATGCTGTTAAGCAATATGACTATAATTGCCCACAACTCTTTGTGTTCTACTCGTGCATATAACATCTACGCATAGACCTGGCTCGGATGCCACTGTTGGGGAACACAGTATTTCAAAATTTTCCTACGATTACGCAAGATCTATCTAGGAGATGCATAGCAATGAACGGGGAGAGTGTGTCTACGTACCCTCGTAGACTGAAAGCGGAAGCGTTTAGTAACGCGGTTGATGTAGTCGAACGTCTTCACGATCCAACCGATCAAGTACCGAACGCACGACACCTCCATGATCTACACACGTTCAGCTCGGTGACGTCCCTCGAACTCTTGATCCAGTTGAGGCCGAGGGAGAGTTCCGTCAGCATGACGGCGTGGTGACGGTGATGATGAAGTTATAGCGCAGGGCTTCACCTAAGCACTATGACGATATAACCGAGGTGTGAAACTGTGGAGGGGGGCACCGCACATGGCTAAAAGAATAACTTGTGTGTCTATGGGGTGCCCACTGGCCACATATGTAAAGGAGGGGAGGGAAGAGGTGGCCGACCCTAAGGTGGCGCGCCAGGTGTGGGGAATCCTACTAGGACTCCCTAGTCCAAGTAGGATTCCCCTCCTCTTTCCTATTCCTAGTAGGAGAAGGAGGGAAGGAGAAAAAGAGGGAGAAGGAAAGAGGGGGGCGCCGCCCCCTCCTAGTCCAATTCAGACCATCCCATGGGGGGCGCGCTGCCTCCCCTTATGGCCCTTCTCTCCTTTCCACTAAAGCCCAATAAGGCCCAATACTTCCCCCGGTGAATTCTCGTAACTCCCTGGTTCTCCGAAAAATACCCGAATCACTCGGAACCTTTCTGATGTCCAAATATAGCCTTCCAATATATGAATTTTTACCTCTTGACCATTTCGAGACTCCTCGTCATGTTCGTGATCTCATACGGGACTCCGAACAAACTTTAGTCATCAAATCACATAACTCATAATACAAATTGTCATTGAACGTTAAGCGTGCGGACCCTACGGGTTCGAGAACTATGTAGACATGACCGAGACACATCTACGGCAATAACCAATAGCGGAACCTAGATGCTCATATTGACTCCTACATATTCTACGAAGATCTTTATCGGTCAAACCGCATAACATACGTTGTTCCCTTTATCATCGGTATGTTACTTGCCCGAGATTCGATCGTCGGTATCATCATACCTAGTTTAATCTCGTCACCAGCAAGTCTGTGTACTCATTCCGTAATGCATCATCCCATGATTAACTCATTAGTCACATTGTTTGCAAGGCTCATAGTGATGTGCATTACCGAGAAGGCCCAGAGATACCTCTCCGATACACGGAGTGACAAATCCTAATCTCAATCTATGAAAACTCAAGAAAAACACCATTGGAGACACCTGTAGAGCATCTTTATAATCACCTAGTTATGTTGTGATGTTTGATAGCACACTAAGTGTTCCTCCGGCATTCGGGAGTTGCATAATCTCATAGTCAGAGGAACATGTATAAGTCATGTAGAAAGCAATAGCAATAAACTAAACAATCATAGTGCTAAGCTAATGGATGGGTCTTGTCCATCACATCATTCTCCAATGATGTGATCCCGTTTATCAAATGACAACACATGTCTATGGCTAGGAAACTTAACCATCTTTGATTAATGAGCTAGTCTAGTAGAGGCATACTAGGGACACTCTGTTTTCTAGCTATTCACACATGTGTTGTCATTAGAGAATGGCGAGGCTAGTCTAGCAGGGGACTCCGTCCACGCTCCGCTCTTCGACCCGCCTCCACCAACGCCGCCGTTGCCCATCGTCGAGCCCAAGGCGGAGCCGGAGCCCATGCCGACGTGGAAGCGCTCGCCACCTCCACCCACTTGGCCAAAGGAGTCCTACACGTGGACCAGCGAGTTTCGCAAGTGGGTGAGCACGCCTCCGGTCCACTACGTCGCGACTCCGGAGGAGGAGATGGCCCACCTTGGGCGCTGGAAGGCGCACTGGCTCGCCCAGGAGAGGACGACGGCGAACGACATATGCTTTGGGAGCAGCAGCTACGCTGGTACGCAGAGGCACTACGGCTGAAGGAGGAGGAGGAGGAGCATTCCCGGCGAGCCACAATGCCGGTGCCCCAGCAAACTCCGGAGGAGGCTGCCCTGACAGCGTACCAAGCAGCGTTCGGGTGGGCTGGCCCGGCTCCCGTCTTCATCAACCTCACCGCCGCCGATGACGACGTCAAGGGCAATGGCAAGGCGGAGGACATCTAGGGCAGCGTGCAGGCGCAGACTATTTTATGTTTTGAATTAATGTTTAATTAGGTTTAAGTGGACTTTGGTCGGCGGTTGACTGGCCACTTAATGTTTAATTATGTTTACGATATTTGTAATTTCCAAACGTACGTATTTTGGAAATAGATCCCAACGATCTCATTCCCGTCCGGTGATATGTCTAGAGCGATCCCGATTCAGCATAAAAATCTCCTCATATGTGAACGATCCCGCACGACTCGAGAAAACCAGATCTCCTGCCGCATGCCCTCGCCCTCGCTAGAGAAAATCATGTGACCATGAAGATGGAGATTTGAACCTTTGCCCTCGCAGAGCAGCTTGGGGGAACAAACCAGCGGAAGTAGACTTCTTAAGTGATCTCAATAGGTAAACAGACATTATTATCAAAGACAAAGGACACATAGTACAACTACGGTCATAAAAAAACTTTTTCTTCATGGTGCTTTTTCCTGTGTTTTCTCAAGCGTATCATCGACCGCAAGTCACATGGTGAGGAATAGGTTAGAGTATCGCACAAAAACTTCAATGGTAGCTTGCAAACAACAACAAAAAATAGCAGACTGATAACCCACAAGTATAGGGGATCGCAACAGCTTTCGAGGGTAGAGTATTCAAACCAAATTTATTGATTCGACACAAGGGGAGCCAAAGAATATTCTCAAGTATTAGCAGCTGAGTTGTCAATTCAACCACACCTGAAAACTTAGTATCTGCAGCAAAGCGTTTAGTAGCAAAGTAATATGATAGTAGTGGTAACGGCAACAAAAGTAAAGACAGCAAAAGTAATGTTTTTGGTATTTTGTAGTGATTGTAACAGTAGCAGCGGGAAAGTAAATAAGCGTAAACCAGTATATGGAAAACTCGTAGGCACCGGATCAGTGATGGATAATTATGCCGGATGCGGTTCATCATGTAACAATCATAACATAGGGTGACACAGAACTAGCTCCAATTCATCAATGTAATGTAGGCATGTATTCCGTATATAGTCATACGTGCTTATGGAAAAGAACTTGCATGACATCTTTTGTCCTACCCTCCCGTGGCAGCGGGGTCCTATTGGAAACTTAGGGATATTAAGGCCTCCTTTTAATAGAGAACCGGAACAAAGCATTAGCACATAGTGAATACATGAACTCCTCAAACTACGGTCATCACCGGGAGTGGTCCCGATTATTGTCACTTCGGGGTTGCCGGATCATAACACATAGTAGGTGACTATAGACTTGCAAGATATGATCTAGAACTCTCATATATTCACGAAAACATAATAGGTTCAGATTTGAAATCATGGCACTCGGGCCCTAGTGACAAGCATTAAGCATAGCAAAGTCATAGCAACATCAATCTCAAAACATAGTGGATACTAGGGATCAAACCCTAACAAAACTAATTCGATTACATGATAAATCTCATCCAACCCATCACCATCCAGCAAGCCTATGATGGAATTACTCACGCACGGCGGTGAGCATCATGAAATTGGTGATGGAGGATGGTTGATGATGACGACGGCGACGAATCCCCCTCTCCGGAGCCCTGAACGGACTCCAGATCAGCCCTCCCGAGAGGTTTTAGGGCTTGGCGGCGGCTCCGTATCGTAAAACGCGATGATTTCTTCTCTTTGATTTTTTTTCTCATCGAAACTCAATATATGGAGGTGGAGTTGGAGTCGAAGACGCAACAGGGGGCCCACGAGGTAGGGGGCGCGCCCAGGGGGGCGCCCCCCACCCTCGTGAGAAGGGTGTGGGCCCCCTGGTTTGGCGCACCCCCCCACCCTCGTGAGAAGGGTGTGGGCCCCCTGGTTTTCATATTTGGCAAGGATTTTTTATTATTTTTTCTAAGACCTCCCATGGAGTTTCAGGTCATTCCGAGAATATTTGTTTTCTGCACATAAAACAACATCATGGCAATTCTGCTGAAAACAGCGTCAGTCCGGGTTAGTTCCATTCAAATTATACAAATTAGAGTCCAAAACAAGGGCAAAAGTGTTTGGAAAAGTAGATACAACGGAGATGTATCAACTCCCCCAAGCTTAAACCCTTGCTTGCCCTCAAGCAATTCAGTTGACAAACTGAAATGAAGAAAGAAAAACTTTTACAAACTCTGTTTGCTCTTGTTGTTGTAACTATGTCAAGACAGCATTGAAGTTTTCAGCGTAGATCATAACTAACCACATTTGCAATAATTCTGAGGTCTCATATTTACTCATATCAATAACATAATCAACTAGCAAGTCATAATAATAAATCTTAGATGACAATACTTTCTCAAAATAATCATAATATGATATAACAAGATGGCATCTCGCTAGCCCTTTCTGAGACCGCAAAACATAAATGCAGAGCACCTTTAAAGATCAAGGACTGACTAGACATTGTAATTCATGGTAAAAGAGATCCAATCATAGTCATACCCAACATAAATTAATAGTGATGAATGCAAATGACAACTGTGCTCTCCAGTTAGTGCTTTTTAATAAGAGGGTGATGACTCAACATAAAAGTAAATGGAGAGGCCCTTCGCAGAGGGAAGCAGGGATTTGTAGAGGTGCCAGATCTCGGTTTTGTAATAGAGATAAATTGAATTTTGAGCGGTATACTTCCATTGTCAACGTAACAACTAAGAGATGGCGATATCTTCCATGCTAAACACATTATAGGCGGTTCCCAAACAGAATGGTAAAGTTTATACTCCCCCTCCACCAACAAACATCAATCCATGGCTTGCTCGAAACAACGAGTGCCTCCAACATACATCAGGTCCCAGGGGGAGTCTTGTTTGCAATTAATTTTGATTTAGTTTGCATAAAGCATGGGACTGGGCATCCCGGTGACCAGCCATTTTCTCGTGAGTGAGGAGCGGAGTCCACTCCTCTTGAGAATAACCCGCCTAACACGGAAGATAAGGACAACCTTTGTTGATACATGAGCTATTCAAGCATACAAAATAGAATGTTTATTTGAAGGTTTAGAGTTTGGCACATACAAATTTACTTGGAACGGCAGGTAGATACCGCATATAGGAAGGTATAGTGGACTCATCTGGAATAACTTTGGGGTTTAAAGGATGGGATGCACAAGCAGTATTCCCGCTTAGTACAAGTGAAGGCTAGCCAAAGACTGGGAAACGACCAACTAGAGAGCGACAACAGCCATGTACATGCATTAAAATTAATAAACATTGGATGCAAGCATGAGTAGGATATAATCCACCATGAACATAAATATCGTGAAGGCTATGTTGATTTGTTTCAACTACATGCGTGAACATGTGCCAAGTCAAGTCACTTAAATCATTCAAAGGAGGATACCACCCCATCATACCACATCATAACCATCTTAATAGCATGTTGGCACACAAGGTAAATCATTATAACTCATAGCTAATCAAGCATGGCACAAGCAACTATGATCTCTAATTGTCATTGCAAACATGTTTATTCATAATAAGCTGAATCAAGAACGCGGGACTCATCATATTTACAAAAACAAAAGAGGTCGAGTTCATACCAGCTTTTCTCATCTCAGTCAGTCCATCATATATCATCATAATTGCCTTTCACTTGCACGACCGAACGGTGTGAATAATAAATAAGAGTGTACGTGCATTGGACTAAGCTGGAATCTGCGAGCATTCAATAAACAGGAGAAGACAAGACAATATGGGCTCTTTGGTTAATTCAACAATAATGCATATAAGAGCCACTTCAACAATTTAATTATGGTCTTCTCCTACTGACCCCAAAGAAAAGAAAAGAAATAAAACTATTTACACGGGAGAGCTCCCAACAAGCAAAAGAAGAACGGGAAATATTTTTGGGTTTTCTTTTTAATTATTACTACTACAACAGAATAATAAACTACTACTAATTTTTTGGGTTTTTCTTAAGGTTTAGCAAACACACAAGAAGAAAGCAGGAAAAAGAAAATAAACTAGCATGGATAATACAATGAAAAAGTATGAGCACTAACATCTAGCAATGAGTGTGTGTGAACATAAATGTAATGTCGGTGAGAAATACGTACTCCCCCAAGCTTAGGCTTTTGGCCTAAGTTGGTCTATGGCCACGGCTGGCCTGGCTGATATCCATAATAATAGTTGTTGGGGTCGTACTGTGATGAGGAAGAGGAAGGCTCATATTGTTGTGCAGCAGTTATCGCCTGCTGAGCTGCAGCGTGGAGTCGAGCTGCCTCCGCTTTCCTCCCGTACTCTTCTGCCTCCTCTCTGGTAATAACATATCTTCTTTTTGCCTGTGAATCAAAGAAGGCAGGAGCAGGGAGAGTAATATGGAAAACACGTCGTTTATCAAAAATTAAACGATATAAGAGAGGTAATTCAGACCTCTCGACAAATTGGTGTGAAGCCATAGAGTTATAATCTAAATATGCAGGTGGCAACTCCGTATCACCCTCACGAATGTCTATTTCAAGAAAATGAGCTAAGCGGGTTGCATAAATTCCTCCAAAGAAATCTCCATTATGTCTATTATGATGCAACCTACGAGCTACAATGGCTCCCATATGATAAGATTGGTCTCCTAACACAGCACTCCTAAGAATGCTAAGATCAGGGACACACATGTGACATGCTTCATCCTTAGCATTTATGCATCTACCGATGAAGAGAGCAAAATAATGTATAGCAGGAAGGTGAATGCTCCCTATGGTAGCCTGCGTTATATCTCTAGATTCCCCCACAGTTATACTAGCAAGAAAGTTTCTAAATTCAAATTTAGGGGGATCCCTAGCACTACCCCATGATGGAAGTTTGCAAGCAGAAGTGAAATCCTCTAAGTCCATGGTATAAGATTTGTCATAGAGATCAAACATGACTGAAGGAGAATTACGCGAAGATGAATACTCAAACCTCCTCACAAATGAACTTGTGAGATCATGATACTGGGGGCATTTGTTAGCCTCAAAATCCTCAAGACCGGCATTGCGCAAATATGCTTTGAATTCTTCTTTAATTCCCGCACGGTCCATAAAATTTTCCGACGGCCATTCGCAAGGCCATACCGGAGCGTCTCTGGGTGGATCCTCGTCAGCATCGCGCATAGCAATCCTGGGTCCTTGCTTCTTAGAGGGACCACCTTGGAACATCTTCCTAAGCATATTGTTTTTCTCTGAAAAATTCTGAAATTTTTAGTAACCTCAAAATAAAAGTAACCAAACTCAATAAAACTGATAGCAACTACTCCTACAAGTGCCTAGAGCCTATAACAAGCATTAGAACTACTTGGAACCATATAAATTTGACATGCAAGCTCAAGAACATGGTCACCTATGCAGCACAAATTTGCAATGAATAAAGCACTAGAACAAAAACTAATTGGACCAATGGAGGAGTCACATACCAAGGAACAATCTCCCCAAGCAGTTTTGCAAGAGGTGCTTTGAGCAAGGAGATCGAAAATCACAGCAAAAGTGGCTGGAACTCGTGCTTGAGTTGGGTTTTTCGGGTTTGTGTGAGATAGAGGAAGAAGATGGGTGCTGGGATAAGTGGAGGAGGGCCATCGTGGGCCCACGAGGCAGGGGGCGCACCCTATAGGGGGGGCGCCCACCACCCTCGTGGCCAGGTGGCAGCTCCTCCCGCGGTAATTTTTGCACAGTAAATCCTCAAATATTCCCAAAAAAATCAGATTAAATTGGCATGTCATTCTGAGGACTTTTATTTTTGGGATATTTTTATATTGCATGGATAATCAGATAACAGACAGAAAAATACTATTTTTACTTTATTTAATATAAATAACAGAAAATATAGAGTGGGTACAGAAGTTTGTGTTTCTAGTTTCATCCATCTCATGGTCATCAAAAAGAATCCACTAACAAGGTTGATCAAGTCTTGTTAACAAACTCATTCCGATAATCATGGAATCAGAGAAATTTCGAATAACACTAAGTTACCTCAACGGGGATATGCACATCCCCTATAATAAGTATATCATATTTCTTTTTGACAGTAGGAAGAGGAAATTCAAAACCTCCAAATATAATTGATGGAACTTTTCCAATGGATTTGATACTATGAACTTGAGGTTGTTTCCTCGGAAAGTGTACCGTATGCTCATTACCATTAACATGAAAAGTGACATTGCCTTTGTTGCAATCAATAACAGCCCCTGCAGTATTAAGAAAAGGTCTTCCAAGAATAATAGACATATTATCATCCTCGGGAATATCAAGAATAACAAAGTCCATTAAAATAGTAACGTTTGCAACCACAACAGGCACATCCTCACAAATACCGACAGGTATAGCAGTTGATTTATCAGCCATTTGCAAAGATATTTCAGTAGGTGTCAGCTTATTCAAGTCAAGTCTACGATATAAAGAGAGAGGGATAACACTAACACCGACTCCAAGATCACATAAAGCAGTTTTAATATAATTTCTTTTAATGGAGCAAGGTATAGTAGGTACTCCGGGATCTCCAAGTTTCTTTGGCATTCCACCCTTAAAAGTATAATTAGCAAGCATGGTGGAAATCTTAGCTTCCGGTATCTTTCTTTTATTAGTAATGATATCCTTCATATATTTAGCATAAGGATTTGTTTTGAGCACATCAGTTAATCGCATACGCAAAAAGATAGGCCTAATCATTTCAGCAAAGTGCTCAAAATCCTCATCATCCTTTTTCTTGGATGGTTTTGGAGGAAAAGGCATGGGTTTCTGAACCCAAGGTTCCCTTTCTTTACATGTTTCCTAGCAACAAAGTCTCTTTTATCATAACGTTGATTCTTTGATTATGGGTTATCAAGATCAACAGCAGGTTCAATTTCTACATCATTGTCATTACTAGGTTGAGCATCATCATGAACATCAGCATTAATATTTTCATTAGGTTCATGTTCATTACTAGATTGTGTTTCAATATCAGACATAGATATATCATTTGGATTATCAGGTGGTTCAGCAATAGGTTCACTAGAAGTTTGCATGGTTCTATCATTTTTCTTTTTCTTCTTTTTAGAAGAACTAGGAACATCAATATTATTTCTCTGAGAATCTTGCTCGATTCTCTTAGGGTGGCCTTCAGGATACAAAGGTTCCTGAGTCATTCTACCAGTTCTAGTAGCCACTCTAACAGCATAATCATTTTTCTTACTATTAATTTCATCAAGCACTTCTTTTTGAGCTTTAAGTACTTGTTCTACTTGCGTGGTAACCATAGAAGCATGTTTGCTAACAAGTTTAAGTTCACCTTTAATATCAGCCATGTAATCACCCAAGCGTCTAATCATATAAGCATTTTCTTTTAATTGTCTACCAAATTAAGCATTGAAGTCGTCTTGCTTATACATAAAGTTATCAAACTCATTCAAGCACTGACTAGCAATTTTAGTCGGAGGAACTTCAGCTTTATCATATCTATGGAGAGAATTTACCTTTACTACCTGTGTCCGGATATCGGGGTCAGGAGGTTCTTCAGTAAATAAAGAATTGAGATCATAAGTTTCTTCAACAGGCGGTATATTAAGACCATGCATTTCTTCAATAGGGGGTAAATTCTTAACGTCTTCACCTTTAATACCTTTTTCTTTCATAAATTTCTTTGCCTCTTGCATATCTTCGGGACTGAGAAATAGAACACCTCTCTTCTTCGGAGTTGGTTTAGGAATAGACTCAGTAATTGGAGCAGGAGCTGGCTCAGGAGGTGCCCAATTATTTTCATTTGTCAACATATTATTCAATAAGATTTCAGCTTCATCCGGTGTTCTTTCCCTGAAAAGAGAACCAGCACAACTATCCAGGTAATCTCTGGAAACATCGGTTAGTCCATTATAAAAGATATCAAGTATTTCAGGTTTCTTAAGAGGATGATTAGGCAAAGCATTAAGTAACTTGAGAAGCCTCCCCCAAGCTTGTGGGAGACTCTCTTCTTTAATTTGCACAAAGTTGTATATTTCCCTGAAAGTAGCTTGTTTCTTATGAGCAAGGAAATATTTAGCAGAGAAGTAATAAATCATATCCTGGGGACTAAGCACACAACCAGGATCAAGAGAATTAAACCATATCTTAGCATCACCCTTTAATGAGAACGGAAATATTTTGAGTATATAAAAGTAACGCGATCTCTCATCATTAGTAAACAGGGCAGCTATATTATCTAACTTAGTAAGATGTGCCACAACAGTTTCAGATTCATAGCCATAAAACGTATCAGATTCAACCAAAGTAATTATATCAGGATCAATAGAGAATCCATAATCCTTATCAGGAACACATATAGGTGAAGTAGCAAAAGCAGGGTCGGGTCTCATTTTATCTCTAAGTGATTCTTTGTTCCATTTAATTAATAACCTCTTAAGCTCATATCTATCTTTGCAAGCGAAAATAGCGGCAGAAGATTCCTTATCAAAAAGATAACCTTCAGGGATAACAGGCATATTTTCATCATCACTATCATCATCGTATTCAGATTCAATAATTTCCTTTTCTCTAGCCCTAGCAATTTGTTCATCAAGAAATTCACCAAGGGGCACAGTAGTATCATACATAGAAGCAGTTTCATCATAAGTATCATGCATAGCAGAAGTGGCATCATCAATAACATGCGACATATCAGAACGAATAGCAGAAGCAGGTGTAGGTGTCGCTAGCTTACTCATAACAAAAGGTGAATCAAGTGCAGAGCTAGATGGCAATTCCTTACCTCCCCTCGTAGTTGAGGGATAGATCTTGGTTTTTAGATCTCTCAAGTTCTTCATAATGATAAGCAGATATAAATCCCAAGTGACTCAAAGAATAGAGCTATGCTCCCCGGCAACAGCGCCGGAAATTAGTCTTGATAACCCACAAGTATAGGGGATCACAACAGCTTTCGAGGGTAGAGTATTCAACCCAAATTTATTGATTCGACACAAGGGGAGCCAAAGAATATTCTCAAGTATTAGCAACTGAGTTGTCAATTCAACCACACCTGGAAACTTAGTATCTGCAGCAAAGCGTTTAGTAGCAAAGTAATATGATAGTAGTGGTAACAGCAACAAAAGTAAAGACAGCAAAAGTAATGTTTTTGGTATTTTGTAGTGATTGTAACAGTAGCAGCGGGAAAGTAAATAAGCGTAAACCAGTATATGGAAAACTCGTAGGCACCGGATCAGTGATGGATAATTATGCCGGATGCGGTTCATCATGTAACAGTCATAACATAGGGTGACACAGAACTAGCTCCAATTCATCAATGTAATGTAGGCATGTATTTCGTATATAGTCATACGTGCTTATGGAAAAGAACTTGCATGACATCTTTTGTCCTACCCTCCTGTGGCAGCGGGGTCCTATTGGAAACTTAGGGATATTAAGGCCTCCTTTTAATAGAGAACCGGAACAAAGCATTAGCACATAGTGAACACATGAACTCCTCAAACTACGGTCATCACCGGGAGTGGTCCCGATTATTGTCACTTCGGGGTTGCCGGATCATAACACATAGTAGGTGACTATAGACTTGCAAGATAGGATCTAGAACTCTCATATATTCATGAAAACATAATAGGTTCAGATCTGAAATCATGGCACTCGGGCCCTAGTGACAAGCATTAAGCATGGCAAAGTCATAACAACATCAATCTCAGAACATAGTGGATACTAGGGATCAAACCCTAACAAAACTAACTCGATTACATGATAAATCTCACCAACCCATCACCGTCCAGCAAGCCTACGATGGAATTACTCACGCACGGCGGTGAGCATCATGAAATTGGTGATGGAGGATGATTGATGATGGCGACGGCGACAAATCCCCCTCTCCGGAGCCCCAAACGGACTCCAGATCAGCCCTCCCGAGAGGTTTTAGGGTTTGGCGGTGGCTCCGTATCGTAAAACGCGATGATTTCTTCTCTCTAATTTTTTTCTCATCGAAACTCAATATATGGAGGTGGAGTTGGAGTCGGAGACGCAACAGGGGGCCCACGAGGTAGGGGGCGCGCCCTAGGGGGGGCGTGCCCCCCACCCTCGTGAGAAGGGTGTGGGCCCCCTGGTCTTCATATTTGGCGAGGATTTTTTATTATTTTTTCTAAGACCTCCCATGGAGTTTCAGGTCATTCCGACAATATTTGTTTTCTGCACATAAAACAACATCATGGCAATTCTGCTGAAAACAGCGTCAGTCCGGGTTAGTTCCATTCAAATTATACAAATTAGAGTCCAAAACAAGGGCAAAAGTGTTTGGAAAAGTAGATACGACGGATACGTATCATGGTCACTAGTAGAAATACCCCCATTCGTCCCGGTTGGTAAGGGCTTTTTGTCCCGGTTTGTGAACCGGGACTAAAGGGTCGTTACTAATGCCCTAACCCTTTAGTCTCGGTTCTTACACGGACCGGGACAGATGGGCCTCCACGTGGCCGGTGCGCCGAGCCCAGGCAGGAGGGCCTTTGGTCCCGGTTGGTGGCACCAACCGGGACCAATAGGCATCCACGCGTCAGCATTTCAGGGGCTGGGGTTTTGTTTTTTTTGAAGGGGGGGGGGGGTTGGGGGTTTTGGGGGTTTAATTTAGGTGTTTCATATATTGTGTTAGCTAGCTAATTAATAGAGAGAAGTGTCCTTTCTTATGTCCGTGCTTGGTCGACGCTATATATACGTATATATAGAGAGGACTAGACACGCTAGCTAGTAAGCAAATGAAGGAAACAAAAGATCGTCATGAACATATGCATATAGAGAGAAGTGATATCGACCACCTCTCCTTCTCTGAGAGATTGGTCGAACAACAAGTTCTCGTATATCTATCCGACACTACCGGCTACATATATACAATAATTATCTCTTATAATGTAATTAATGTCCTAATTATATATGACCACATGGTCCACATAGTATTCTCCGTCTTCAGCGATCACGTGGTCAAGGAAGAATGCCACCAATTCCTCTTGAATTGCTCGCATACGATCTGGTGCTAGGAGTTCATCCCGCATCCAAAACATCTAATTTGAACAAGGGGGTCAATACATATATATATGAATAAATGAAACTCAACACAAATTATGGTAATAAAATAAAATTGTGAATATTATTGCTTACGCACTTCACATTGTTCATGAGAGTAGCCCCGTTCACAAGTCGTGTGGCGGATGGACTCGCAAACGTAGTATCCATAGAAATCATTCCCTTGCTCCTGCCACAACCACTTTACAAGAAATAGAGGTCAATCAAACTAATAAGCAAGCATGCCAAATGGTATTGATGAAACTAGCGCTTGAATCACTAGGAGATGCGTGGAACATGTTACTATAATACTTACTTTCGGGTGTCTAAATTGCAGCTTCTTCGGCAGTCCCGAAGCTTTTTTGGTGAATTTTCTCCAAACCCTGCCAGACAAAGAAAACAATTACTTGATATCAGGAAATGAACAAAGTTGCTGATATGGTGGATAATGATCGATTTAACTTACTGCTCGAGCATTTGAGTCATGTCTGCATAGTCCTGGGGATCTTTTCGTCTCGAGTCTAAGACGGTTACTAGTCCCTACTCAAGCTTAATCTCTAGGAGAATATAGTGGAACCTGCGCATGCATGCATAACTCATCAATTACATTACTATAACCTGGACTAATAAGGGAAACCGAATATGCACAAGACAGTAACACTCACTTGAAGTTGTAAGGAAAGAGTATTATATCTTTGTTTTCATTTATTACCAACGATCGTAGCAAGTTGGCCTCGGTATCTTCAGCACGATATTTAACCTCAGTTGCATCTATGAGATTTGTGTTAATGAACCCAATATCACCGATTTGTCTTTTCTTCAATTCGGCGATCTTCAATCTGCATAATATAGTGAGGATAATTATAAATACATGCAATGAAAGAGCTGACCTATATAGAGAGACTTAATGACAGAACTAGTACTACTTACAGACAGTAGCAAGTGACCATTGCTTTATCGAGGGCCTTTTGATTGAAAAGCTGGAAGAACTCCTCAAATGGAACATTCAACAGTTCAATTCCAACGAGGTCATGCTCCTCTCTAACTCTCAGCATCAAAGTATTCCTCCCCCCAGACTCTCTGCAGGTTTTCATGTACCAATCATGGAATCTTCGCATCATCGTTGTTAGAGATCTTTCAACTTTGACGAGAGGCTTCCCGTACTCGTATTTGTGTTCCTCCACCTCCAAGAACTCATAACGTACATCATCGGGCAGGTAATAATCTCCAAGATTGCTATAACCGGGCACCATCCTCGAATCATTAGTAGGCACCTTGAGCGGGGGGCACGATTGGTTCGCTTGTTCGCCGAGCTGGGGAATTTTTTTCCCAGATCGTCGTTCTTTTAACCTTTGATCACTGACAGTACTTCCTGACCGCTCCGCTTCGACAAATGCCTTTGCAATAATGCGGTAATAGTTGCCTTTCGGCGGAGACTTTGCTGGTTTTTTCAGGGCAGCCAGAGTGCGCTTCGCTTTCACCGGATCTACCTTCTCCTCTGGAGGTGGATGATTCTTTGCTTTCACCCCTTCAAAGAAGTTCCTCACTTTGGCTCGCGCGATCTTGGCGTTCTCCTCCGGGGTCCTCTCGTATGGTAACTTCTCTGGAGTCTTCAGAGAAGGACCGAATCTGTATTGCCTCCCACCTCTGGCTGTACTGCTAGACGCCGGCAGAGCAGACGGAGCGGCTACGGCTATCTTCTTTCCTTGCTTACGAGGCGGAGGAGAAGGATTACGATGCGCCGGAGCAGCCGGAGCGGCGGCGGGTCTCTTCCGCCCTTGCTGACAAGGTGGGGAAGGAGGAGGCTGGCTTCTCGGGCGCGCCGGCGCAGGCAGAGAAGGAGGCGGAGTGCCGCCATGCGCCGGAGAAGGAGGCCGAGTGCCCTGATCGTCACTCGCTGGAGGAGGAGGCGGTGGAGGAGGCAGAGTGCCCTGACTCGCCGGAGGAGGAGGCGGAGGCGTCCAGTTCGGAAGGTTGATGAGCTCCTTCCGCCATAGGCATGGAGTCTTCAGAGAAGAACCCAGCCGAGTCTCCCCTTCACCGGTAGGGTGGTCAAGCTGGAGGTCCTCAAATCCCTCCGTTATTTCATCCACCATCACCCTAGCATATCCTTCTGGAATCGGCCGGCAGTGAAAATTTGCGCCGGGTTCAGTAGGAAAAACAGAGCCAACAGCCGCCTTGACCTTCAAATTCATCCATTGCATCATAAGGTGGAAATTTTGAGACTCCATGATAGCATCCACGGGATAGCTGGCAGGAGCCGTCAAGACATGCTCCGGCTGAAGCAGCTCAGTGGAAGCCACGCTGCTTCTCCGCTGAGATGGCGGGGTAGCTTCGGGGGAAGCTTCGGAAGGTCGCTTGCTGCGATTTGCTTCTCGTTCCTCTATCACTTGTACCCTTGCATGCAGCGCCTGAATTTGGGCATGCTCCACTTTTTTCCTCCTCTCCTGGCATTTGTAACCGTCTGCGTCCGGAAAACCAGCATTCCACTGAACGGAGCCTGGCGTGCCTCGTGTCTGTCCAGGATGCTCAGGATTCCCGAGGGCCATTGTGAGCTCGTCATTCTCTTTGTCTGGAACGAACGTCCCTTGCTGCGCTGCATCGATATAGTGCTTTAGTTCTTGTCTGGTATGTTCATTTGCTCGTCCGTCCAAACGCATTTCCCTGATACATGGTCCAAGGTTCCGCCAGCCCCGAAGAACCAAGTCCGGCAACGGTCTGGCTGGTTCATTGTCTCTGGTTTGATCCCTTTATCAAGCAGATCATTCTCAGCCTTGGCCCACTTAGGCCGGGCTTTGAGGTAGCCACCTGACCCCGTGCGATGGTGAAGCTTCTTCTTTGCAGCATTTTTCTTGTTTGTCGCTGACATCTTCTTACTCTTTTCCGATGTCTTATAGGCCACAAATGCGGGCTAGTGATCTCTGATCTTCTCATATCTGCCGATGAATTCTGGTGTCTCTTCTTTGTCTACAAACGTTTTCAGCTCATTCTTCCACCTCCTGAATAGGTCTGCCATCTTCTTAAGAGCATGAGACTTGATTAATTGCTCTTTAACTGGCTTCTCCGGATCCTCCTCTGGCGGTAGGGTGAAATTTGCCTTCAGCTCAGTCCAAAGATCATCTTTCTGCATATCATTGACATAAGACACCTCAGGGTCTTCGTTCTTAGGCTTACACCATTGCTGGATGCTAATCGGGATCTTGTCCCTAACAAGAACCCCGCACTGAGCAGCAAATGCTTCCTTTGTCTGGATGGGTTCAATCGGCATGCCATCGCGCGCGATTTCTATGATCTCAAACCTTTCATCCGAGCGCAACTTTTTCTTCGGGCCTCGTCTCTTTACAGAAGTTGTGCTCGATCCGGAGGGCTAGAAAAAAGACGAATTAGACGAGAGTTAATTAATATGTGTACATACCAAAACAATGAATGCATCAATTAGCTAGTCATCACAGGCTTAACTAATATATTTACCTGGCTGGACTCTGTTCGGTCACCGGAGCCGTCACCACGGGCTCCGTCTTGCACCAGCATTGGGTCACCAGAGCCATCATAATCATGTCTTTCCTCCTCCATTCTTCGATCAGCATAGCCTGCTTCTTCTTCACCCTGTTCTGCTTACAGACCATCATTGTCGTTAAGATATGACATGACATCACCTCCGGCTAAGATTATGTCCCCCAACACCTGTTCTTGTTCCTCATCTCGTCCGAACTCCATTGTTTCTGCAAATATTACAACATGGCAATTATTACACAAACATGACAGCATGTGGATATATTAGTGGCAAATGTAGACCTAGCTTATTCCGGGTTTGGGGTGGCCTCGGTAACGCTTCAAGGGTAATGGCGCGGCGGGAGGGGGTAGGAGACCGACATCGTTTTTTCTAGGGTTTGGGTGTCCTCAAGAGTTGTGACGCCGCAAGACCAGAGTTTCAGATGCTTTCCATGTTTCCGGGTTTTCGTCGTGTGATTTGTTTTGGTCCGTTGCTTTTCGTCTTTGCATCATGTGCATTGCATCATGTCATCATGCAACCCATTTTAAAACTCACTAAATAAATTGTGTGGATCTTCGATCCATTTAAGTCGAGGGAAGAGTGACTTCTCTTTATAACATATCCTCCCAATATTAGGGAGCTATATTAAATATCCCATTAACTTGGAATCACCCATCACACAGTTGCATTACTCTTCAACTCTTCTTCTATCCGACTTAACTTCATATATTTTTCCTTGTCATCTCTCTCTAAAGCCATACCCATGCATCATCCCTCCCACTTCCTTCGTTTTTCATGTCTTTGCAAGCGACCTTATTCCTCCTCCATTAATGTTCATCTTTTCCCTATAAATCTTGCCTTTTTCCTACACCCTCTCTATCAGATTTCATCCCATTCGAAGTTGTTTTGGTCAGGTTCAAAAATGATTGAAGTTTGAAAATAATTCAAACTCTAATTATTTTTCTACCTTCTAAAAATGCCGGAGCAATTTATTCAAACCCTACATAAATCCAGGGTTCCAGATATATTTTTATATATCTCATATTCCTAACCAAAAACCCCTGGATTTTCCCCTTTATTGATTGTTATTTATATAAACAATAATTTAAGAAAGGGAGGATTTTGGAAAGGAGAGGGAGCTCAGCCCAGCCGCGCAGCCCAGCTGCAGCCTCAGGCCGGCCGGCCCAAGGCCTCCCGCGCCAGCCCACTTGCAGCTAACCCTACCCTACCACTCGATCCCATCTCTCCCTCTCGTCCTCATCCACCGCCGCCTCTCCCTTCGTCCCTTTCCCCCGATCCACTCCCTCTCCCTCTCGTCCTCCCCCCGCCGCCACACACACATCTCACAGGAGAGGAGCGCCCGAGCCTGAGACCTTCTGCGCCCGATCCCCTCGGCCTCCACCTCGCCATCCCGTCGCCGCGTCAGGTCGCCGCCGGTGACCACAACCCGCGCCGCGCCCTCGTCCCGTTCCCCTCTGCCTCCTCCCGAGTGCCCCTCTTTCCATGCAAGCGTGCCCGCCGGCGTCGACCGCCACCACCAGGAGCTCAGCCGCCCTTTGCTCCTGTTTCCT